>NC_082397.1:2643531-2658531 GCF_031168955.1 Gadus macrocephalus
CGTTGGGCATCGAACCCAGCACCATCTTCACACCATGCATGATCATTTAACACATAGAATGATTTGGATGGCTATTTGTTCAGATACGTACTCGATGCTATGGAAGACACAATGCAGACAGATAGAGGTGGGGATGTGTGTTCTGCAGGACTACATACTACACCGTCTACAGACAGTCGTACACCATGGAGAGGCGCACCGTGTACAAGTGCTGCCCAGGCTGAGGCACAAGGACGGAGAGAAGGCTGTTTGCATAGTGAGTCCTATCTTTGTTTTGTATTTACGTATATTGCATTACACTGCAATCGGTTATTCCGTCCATCAATCTATCCATCCATCCATTCATCCATCTGTGACATTCATACGTACATGAATGTACATATGTACTGCATGTGTGTGTACGTAGGTAGGTAACACACACATATGTACATATACATACATACATGCATGTATCCATACTGTACATACATACATACATACATACATACATACATACATACATACATACATACATACATACACACACACACACACATACACACACACACACACACACACACACACACACACACACACACACACACACACACACACACACACACACACGCATACATGCATACATGCATACATACATACATACATACATACATACATGCATACATACATACATACATACATACATACATACATACATACATGCATTTGAATTCATACATACATGCATAAATGCATTGCATTCTGCTATTTACAAACATATGTTACTCTCTGCAGGGATATGTGCCCCTGACACCTGCTTCAATGGTGGGAGATGTGCCGAGCTTGGAGACCAGATATGTCAGTGTCCAGGTGGCTTCCAAGGGACACGCTGCCAATATGGTAGGTAACAGCGCTGCTTCGTGTATGTAGGTATCACATGCATACCTTATAATATGTATATTGGAACTCATTTAGAAAATGTGCGTGCATACTCTCATTCGTTTCATGGCGGGAGTTCTTGTTTAAACCACAAAGTCGTGTCACGACAAGTTGAGGAGAATATTGAGATTCACAGTTTCACAAAGCTACATTGGTGAAGTTTGAATAGGCCGAAGTGTGACCTTGTGTTTTCAATTACAAGAGTCCTGGAGCTGTGAGTGGCCTTCTGTTGCTCTTAATGGGATCCTGCTAGATACTGGTCTGTGCCAGAAGCGTCTGTACCTTTCTCTCTCTATCTCTCTGTCTTTGTCTCTCTGTCCCTCTGTCTCTCTGCCTCTCTCTCTCTCTCTCTCTCTCTCTCTCTCTCTCTCTCTCTCTCTCTCTCTCTCTCTCTCTCATCTCTCTCTCTCTCTCTCTCTCTCTCTCTCTCTCTCTCTCTCCCTCTGTCTCTCTGCCTCTCTCTCTCTCTCTCTCTCTCTCTCTCTCTCTCTCTCTCTCTCTCTCTCTCTCTCTCTCTCTCTCTCTCTCTCTCTCTCCCTCTCTCTCTCTCTCTCATCTCTCTCTCTCGTCTCTCTCTCTCTCTCTCTCTCTCTCTCTCTCTCTCTCTCTCCAGTGAGACAACTTCCTTTGAAGACAGGAGCATGGGCTGTTGTCACTTACTCCACCTCCACTCAATGACGACTGTATGTTTACGAGAGACTGCACTAGGTTCTAGCCCGATGTGGCTGTGAGAGCTACCATCCACTTTTAATCCTCCAGAGTGTTTCTACTAATCTACGCACAGCTCAAATATCTGTATCTGTCTTCTCTCCGAGCACCTCCAGCATCTTCTGTGCTTTCAGAAAAGACAATGTAGTTGTTTGTTAGTTGGTTTGGAAGAGGCTTGCACACACACACACACACGCACGCACACACACACACACACACACACAGCACACGCACACGCACACGCCACACGCACACGCACACGCACACGCACACGCACACAAAAACAAACAAACACATACATAGACACAGAAACAAACAAACACACAGAGGCTAACCCCAGCCTAGCCTGTTGGGAGTGCCAGTAGGCAGGGAGGGCAGTTGCTTGGGGTCCTTTACATGCCACTTCTCTGTGAGAAATGTCACAAGGATATGTTGTTGTTTGTCTGAGACTGCGCCACCACTCCCACACAACTGCTTTCGACCCGAGGACTCTTCGGTATTGACAACAATGATTAGACTTATTTAACAAGACTGAAGTATGTCTCTCTCTCTCTCTCTCTCTCTCTCTCTCTCTCTCTCTCTCTCTCTCTCTCTCTCTCTCTCTCTCTCTTTCTCTCTCTCTCTCTCTCTCTCTCCTCCTTACATATTTCCCCTATAGACGTTTTTCCTTCTCCCACAACGTCAGTCAGACTCCTCTGACTTTATGGCTTCTGAGTCATTATATGACCAAAATGTATGATAGCCAAAAAGGAATTTTCTTATAGCCTTCTTAGGGTTATTTATACATTGCTGTGGCTCAACTATACTCAAAGTAAAACATTTTAAGAACCCTTCTGGATCATTTTAAATGTGGCTTGTGATGTAAATTCATAAATATATTATTTCCTGGGGTGGATATAAATATCAAACTTAAAATTTATATGAGATGGTGAGGTAATCGAGCCATGCATTGTTTTAACAGAGGAATGTATGTTTTTGCGTATGTGTTTGTTTGTGTGCGTGTATGGGTTTGTGTGTATGTGTGTCCGCATGTGTGAGTGGGTGTGTGTGTGTGTTTTTGTTCATTATTTTAAAAGGGGACTATAACATGTCAGGTTTTCAATGGGTTACAGATGCTGTGTCACATGGGAAAACAGGATGCTTTCATAAAAATAAATCTTTCACATTGATTCATATATATCTTCAGCTTCATTACACATTCCACCGTTGCAGATCTCTTGTTGCAGCTTCATATCCTTGCCCTTTCGGGTTCACAGGGTGCGAGGAAAAGAAAGCAGATACAAATTATTGAATAAAAGAGAGTAACGCTATCCTCCGTGGAATTCAGTAGATTTACGAGACGAGTCGCACATGTTCGTGATCCAGCTGTGTGTAAAAATACATGTTTTGGTTATGTTAAGGCTGCGCGCAAATGTACTGCCTGTCTGTTCCACAGTTTCATTCTTCCTCCCTGCCTGTATGTCAGTTTGTCCGTCTGTCAGTCTGGATGGATGGCTGCTGTTTCTTTGAGGTTTCTGTCTCTATATGGCCTGTCAGCCTGGCAGGGTTTCAGATGATGCCTCTATTCTGGAGCTCTCCAGCGGAGAGAGAGAGAGAGAGGGAGAGATAGAGCGGATGAATCAGACCATGTCAGAACCTTGTCTCATGCCGCAGATAACTCCAAATAACATACACCTGCATGGCTATGATGAATCAGTTGCGATGGGCCCTCAAGGCACTTCGGCCAACACCGGATCGTATTCTGAAGCAGAGCACTTCAAAGACTCTGTAGACTCTGGTGTTAAACAAGATATTAACAAACAATCAATGCATGGATAGAAAAGGGCCTTTTGTCTTCCTCTGGGTTAGGAACAGAAATTGTGACAGCTCTGGGAAACCTTTGAAAAGAGAATGCATGCACTCTCTCATTTCCTTGCACATTCTTGGTTCACCTATTTCCAGCTGCTCGATTTGGATCGCTGAGCTTGAGTGTGCCTTCACAGGGATCCAACTGTCCCGAACTGCTTCTAATCTTTGGTATCAGAAGACAGGACGGGCTGTCTCCTCTGTGGTAATGTTACACAATAGGCTTGGGCCGTGGTGTTGCGTTTTGATGATCACTAGCTGTGGGCTGGCCGGGCCTGTGCTGAAACATGTGGTACCTCTCAGACACTTGAGTCCTTTTTCCGTTGTTGTCTTTTTATGTACTGCCTCTTTCTTGTGAATGCAAATGTTTTAATCTAATGGAGCCCCTGATGAGCTATCGCTGTAATGCCTTCACTGCATTGGCCTTCGATAGGTAAATAACACACTGCATCATTCTGATGATCAGCATCTGGCCCTGGCGAGCAAGGGTTTGGTCGTTCAGGGTACAGTGAAGAACATCACAGACAGTGTTTGTAGCCCTGGATCCACTTTCCGGGTATTAAGAGAGAGCACTAGCTCTATCTCAGGTAGTCACACCTTTCATAAAACAACAATAGTTTAGGAATTATGATTGCACTTTTTGCCACTTAGCAATGTGAAAGTGATTGTGTGTGTGTGTGTGTGTGTGTGTGCGTGTGTGTGTGTGTGTGTGTGTGTGTGTGTGTGTGTGTGTGTGTGTGTGTGTGTGTGTGTGTGTGTGTGTGTGTGTGTGTGTGTGTGTGTGTGTGTGTCTGTGTGTGTGTCTGTGTGTGTGTTGTATATTTTTAAATCCATACCCAGTTCACACATGTCTGTTTCTCTTTTTGTTCTCAAATTTAAATATCTTTTTTCAGATTGTGTTTGGCACACACGCGCACACACACAAAAAGGAAAGTATTTGTATAAATGTACACGGGTTTGTTTTGTTGATGAGCTTTCTCTGCAAAATTGTTCAAATATGTGTTTGTTCAGCAGCGTTGTTTCTCTGCAACGCAGAATTGATGACTGGTCACACAATAGTAATGATAGACAAATTAGCCACTTTCTAAATCCAATCACTGTGTGACTGGTTTCATTTATCAGCCAACTGGAATCCTCTGGAAAACAAGCACACCATATCCGGAACAATCTTCAACTCGGATTACCCCTGGCGTGTGTTATCGTATAGTATTATTGGATTGTACTGGATCCCATCTCTTTCGTTGCTTCCTCCTTTTTTTGGCAGTTAAATCATGTGTCCTGACGGGATTCCCTGATGGGAATACTTTTATTGGGGTTGCTGCTGGTTAAGAGTCATAACAAAATAATTTGATTGAGGGTCTAAACAGATCAATCTTGTGAGTCTCCTAAACCTTATCAGAAAAATGTCCAGATCAGGGTTAAAATAGGAATACATACGGATTGTTTTTGTGTACCTCAATAGTTATACAAAATCAGAACATTGCAATAACATTTGCAAAAATTAAACAAACACAAATCAAGTAGTACTCAGTCACTGTGATCTCAAACATTTGGGAGGTCTGGAAAGTTTTTTCAAACTCCGAAATGTGTGTTTTGCAATCAATCGCGTGTCATATTGTTTGACTTCTGATTCAAAACTACTGTCAACTGGAAAGCATACTACTAATAACCGTATACTTGGGGTATTCAGACAGTATTGCAATGCTCAGAAATTATGAGATTGCGAAATCTTAAAGAGCGATGGCAAGAGAAGGACATTTCCCCAGGAAATAATCTATTTCTGCTTAATCCTGTCACCTCCTGGATAATAAGGCTAACATGAATACCAAGTAAACATATTAATGGACTGGAAACAAGTCAAATGTCCCCTAACACCCAATACTGTTATCAATCAGGATGGAATGCGAGCCATATGGTTTTCTCAGAGGAGGTTATAGTTAGTTTTGGAGCATTTACAAGGGTTTCTTAAAATAAGCTGTGCTGGCTATGGCGTTTCAGATGTGTGAATATCAGTGTGTGATGTCGTTTGTTTTCATTAAGAACGAGCCACAGACCCTTTGCATTACCTCTGACAGGTGACTCTTTATGTTGGCTCCCAGTGCCTCTTGTTCCCGTTGAAGTTTAGAGGCCAAAGAGGTTCATACACCCGTCGTTCGGAAGCAAGAAAGACCGATTAACCTCTTCTTAACATGGACATCTTTTAAGACGCAACGTGAGCTTTGCTCTTGAAGTGGTCTTTCAAAAATATATTTCTGAATGTGTAATTCAAGGTGATCACAAAGAATGCCAGAAAAGCTGCGGCGGTCGCTGGCAGCACTGACCACCATCGATGGCTTCCAGGTTTAACAGAGAGATTAGCTGTGAAATAGCAGCCCTTCCAGCTGAAACAGAAAAATAAAAATAAATTGAAATGGCCACCAACAGTGCCAAGGAATTCTGGTGAGAAGAAGAGGGAAAGCTGTTATTTTTCTGTTGGGATAAGTCTTGCAGATTAAGAGCATTTTTGTCTCAAATGTAAATAGCAGTCTCTCCTTTTTTTGAAACGCCCTTGGCTAACTGTTCTAACCTTGTTCTCCATAACTACAATAACATACTGAAGGCGATGTCCACCCGGAATGTCATTAACAGATGTTCCAATTCAAGAGCATTACTGTCATTCACAGAATGTGAACCTCAATGTGTGTCCACCAAAAATAATGGTGGACCTACAATGATGACCATACATTTGACCCTTTTGTCGATCTATTAGGTACAATAAGTATTACGAATTCCAATAAGCAAAAAGCAGTTGACCCCCAACAATTCAGTGCTGCCAAAACAAGTGTCGCATTTCTGCTGTAGAAGCCCAACTCACCATCACTAAATCATGCTTGAGGTAGTGTAAAGTCGACAATTTGTTAAGATGTTCTTTCCTTTATGGCTTTGATTTCCCTAAGGGATGGTGGAGGGTGGCTGGCTACAGTGTAGACCGTAAGGAGTCATATGTCAGCTGCCCTGACTCAAACATCACAGTGGCTGGACTGAAGGGCAGACACCAGAGCAACCAGAGAGCTCTGCATTACTATCAGAGGAAGAGGCTCATTAGGGTCTAATAGCTGCCATACGCCAGCAGAGAACTCACACACACACACACACACACACACACACACGGATGCTCACGAACACACACACACACATGGGACCTCATGCACACACACACACACACATGCACACACACACACGCGCGTGCACGCGCGCGCGCGCACACACACACACTCACACACACACACACACACACACACACACACACACACACACACACACACACACACACACACACACACACACACACACACACACACACACACACACACACACACACACACACACACACATCCAAGCAACTACTGCAGGTTTATGCTTTTCAGGAGATTATTCCAACACATGCACCCAGAGACCCCAAGTGAAGCAGTAGAGAGCAGCGGCAATTTAATATTGCCTCTCAGCATAGTCATATATTAAATACGACTCATACAAACCATATGGGCCATCTTGAATGCTGAATGCAATGGTTCTGTCTATCAACCGGTTTGCGATGAATAGTTTTATTGCACAGAGTCCCTGCTTCCTTTACGCAGTGATTTGGACTCCAGAAGAGCTGGACAGTTCTGTAATCGACTTTCCAGGTCTTCTCGGCATTCATTGAAAGTAGCTCAGAGGGACTTTGAACCGGTGAACAATGTAGGATTTCGACCGATTCAAGATTTATCTTATTGAACATGATAACCCTAACCCTAACCCATTTGATTTAACTAACCCTCCAAATGTGCAAGATAAAGACTTAACCTGTTGGACTTGATTTTACAAGTCCAGTGCTTTTATAGTCATGCTTCTTTACTTATTTAGACTCTCTTTCATTGTGTCAACAACTTACCTTGCGGATCGCTGTTTTTGTGAAGCCTTTGTTCGGCAGAACAAATATGCTGAGCAGAATGCCTCTCCTTATTGTTTCCATTCAGCTCAAGACAATCATAAAAATAAGTGTGCTGCAAGAAACGCTACCCCTGTAGAGATGATTTAAAGACATTTCCTCCAAAGATCTTTATTATACCGGGACATCAATTATTTGTCAGTGGAACAAATGTGAAACATGTGAGTTGCGTATTTTGAGCGATGTAGCGATGTAGGCACATTTAGGTCCATTAGACGCACAATGTCTACCACATGTACCAGAGGGGAAGGGAGAGGGTGAAGATGGGAGAATGAGAGGTATGTGAGAATGTATGGAATCCATTTTCTTTGCCCATGTATTCTCCGTCAGGGTTGTGAGGGACTTGATGTTTTCCATGATGAAAGTGGGCACATGAGGATCTGTTGCAAGTTTCAGCAAAGCTGCAACTTTTGGAAATCACACTTAATGACCATCGCTTTTCTTTCAAGGCTTTGTTGGTAAATATCGGCAAGCAGTGATTGATGATGCCCATTTTGCCTTCACTCTCGCTGTCCATCACATATAACCCTAAACGTTACTTAAAACAATGACTTTTGTCTTCTCTTCATCTCCCAGCAAACTGACGCTTCCCTCTCTGTGAAAGGTTTTCAAAAAGGTCCTCTGCTAGCCAATGACCTTTCGACCCTTTCCTCTGGTTCAGTGGATACTGTGTGTTTCCAAACAGGATGCAAAGTGCCCACTTAAAGGTCCATTAATCAAGTTGTGTGAGAGCAAATGTGTCATGATCTTTAACACCTCACAAACGGAAGCAAGGACTGACAGTTAATTTATAATCATGTCAATAGAAGTTGTAAAGGATGGCAAAAGGGAAACTATGAAGTGCATTTTAGTTGTGGTACTCCCTTATGGTAATTAGACTTAGGGTAATTATAAAAGTTTGCATGCTCCAAAATATTACATTTGTTTACTGAATATCTTGCCAAGAGTCAAGAGACATTCAGAATAATAAATGTTCATGTTAACCTATAACATTTATACAAGAAGAAAGTACACAGGCTCCTCTGAACAAGGAACAGAACAAGGAAACACAATGTAGAGATTGAATAGAGATGTGAAGTGCTTAAAGGTCTACCGTGATCTTGGCAGATGGTTCTCATTGGCAGCGTTGTGTGTGTGCTGGTCATATATACAAGCGCTCTGCCAAACTCAAGCTTGTCTTCTGTCAGGATTGTGTAGTGCACATTGTACCATTGTTTGAAAGTTTGTGGTCCTTGTAGGAAGTATCTTTTCCCTCTCAATAAATGATGCAACCATTTTATCTCCATCGTAATGCTAAGATATTCATTGTACATCTAATGCATTGCGCAATTATAGCTTTGAAGGTTCAGCTTCAACAACAACAACTTAGATCACATTATTTTGACTGCAGGTGTAGACCTTATCGTTTTTCTGCGTTTGCTTGTGTCTGTGTCAAGTTGCTCCAACGAGAATATAGGAGCAGAGGCTCAGATGATGCAGAGAAAACATATTGCTCCTTCCTCAATTATGCTCGAAGTGAAGCCCGTGCGCAGTATAAATATCTAGAATCTAGCATCAGCTTCACTTGCTATCCAAGAGGCCTACTTGATGACATGCTATTGATGTCAGGGCTCTTTCAGCTATTACCTGACCTTCTGATAAACATGCCCATTGAACTGTCAATCGACAGAACACCAAATGCACTGCTACCAACCACAACGAATACCATGAAACCAGAGCTGGTTCATTATTCAACATTCTGGGCTTGTGAAGGACAAATACAGATTGTCCTTGGAGGAATGTAAAAGTGTGTGGGTGTGTGTTTGTGTGTGTCAATGTTTGTGTGTGTCGATGCTTGTGTGTGTGTAAGTGTGTGTGCATGTGTGTGCAAGTACATGTTTTTGTGTGTGTGTGTGTGTGTGTGTGTGTGTGTGTGTGTGTGTGTGTGTGTGTGTGTGTGTGTGTGTGTGTGTGTGTGTGTTTGTTTGTGTGTGCAGGTGCATGTATTTGTGTGTGTATGTTTGTGTGTATCTATGCATATATTTGTGCATGCTTGTGATTGTTTGTGGTAATGCATTGTACCAAGGACCATCAATGTCAATAACTCTTAATGAGGTCAGCAGGGGGTCAGGCCTTCCATGTTAGCCTTGTGCCGCACACCAGAGTGTTCCAGCAGCTGACTGCTAAACGCAGTACCTGCTAGAAGGACGTTAGAGCCAACATTCAGCCATTAACAGGAGAAACATGTTTTTTTCCCCATTGCCGATGGATTTATCGTGTGTTGCAAAAGGAATGCGTGCATTGGAAACACAGAGTGTGGACCCGTGGGGGCGTGCAGCCAGGGGCTGTGCTGCGTCGCCGGGGAAGACCTTCAGCGGGCTGTGGGGTTATGAATGGAAGAAAGGGAACATGGGATGTGTGCGCATGCATGGTGGAAAAGCGTAGGAAACACATTGATAGAGGAAAAGATGAAGAGATGGATGGATGGATGGATGGATGGATGGATGGATGGATGGATGGATGGATGGATGGATGGATGGATGGATGGATAGAGAGAGCGAAAGACGGATAGAAATCCATTGAGTACAAAATAATTGAATAGATAGATCGATCGATCGACAGAATGGAAAACAGCCATGGAAATATGGCGAGAAGGACAAGAAAAACGTAGGAAAACAATTAAAAACAAAATACACAAAAAAAGGGTTGGTGGTGAGATGACAAAAGTAAAAGTGGACTCCATTCACATGTGGAGAGATCAATCTCCCGTTCAGGTGAGCTGAGCGTTGGTGTGTGTCACCCGGGCTGTCAGAGTGCTGAGATGAAGATGGATGATCCTCACATGAAGCTATAGAGAGAGGACATATGGAGCGAGCCACCGAGGGACCACTCCTGATGCGTGATGAGGAAGAGGCTCCAGGTGTTGCAGTGCTGCGCGACCGTAACGTTGGTAGAGTTGGCGGCTTTCAGGTCAGCCATGTTGCAAACGTGCTTTTCTGTCCAATAAACAAAGGCGTTCAAACGGTGACAGGCCTGCCTGGGTGGATAGTGGAAGTAGTTCCAGCAGTAAATCCGTCAGGTTTTCTACCGTCTTTTGGCTTCAAATCTTAAAATTAGACCTATCGCCATAGTAAATGTAGCCTGATTATTGGATTATTTTTACATTTCAATGTATAGTAAATATAAACCATTTGTATAATTCTTTGATTTCCTTGATTTTTCAGAAATATTTCCGGGTTCTCATAATTTTCGGAGAATGCCGTAGGCTAAAAATATTTTTGTAGTGACAATGTAACAGCAAATTAAATGTTATTTGGGACTTTACTTTCTTTACTTTACCACTCCGCTAACATATATTTCATTCATTTTATGAATCTTTTATCTGGCAGTTCAGGATGTTTGTTTGTTTTGTTTGGTTCTTCTTACCGGCCATGATGCTGACAAGCTATGGTGTGAATGCCAAGGCTCGGCAGTACTACGTGTTGATAAGAATAACCACAGTGGCTCTCTCCCAAGTTCAATGTTCACCTACAGTTTCATATTCGCCTAATTCACCACAACTCACTATTAATAACCTCTCTTTGTTTAAGAAACCGCTCCAGCTCCAGTGGTTGGGTTGCTGAATGTTTAATGAAGTTGCTAACATCTTGTTCTACCCGATCAATCCACTCGAACGAGGAAAACTGCTTCCCTTAGAGATGTCTATCTGTCTGACTACTATATCTGCTGTTCTGCAACTTTGGGGAAGTATATTGTTTGTCAGCAGCGTAATGGTTTTGTCTGGAGCTCAGGGCAGAACATCATGCCAGCTTGACATGTAACTGAAGATAGGTTTCAAGACAAGACAAAGACGCAAAATCCCAAATAAAAAAAACACTGATAATTGATTATCAGATGTTGATAATCAATTCTCAAATCAATAATGGTCAGACGGTCCAAGTGATGACTTCCTGTTTGCTGAACAGGAAGTCAAGGGACAGCATGAAGCGGTCTCCAAACACAGTCTTCCTCCCCAGCTCAGCCTCTTGTTGCTGCTGGTGATGACATGTGACCCTGAGCTGATGTTAAGAGAGGTCATTGGTCTGTAGTATGCAGCATCAGGATTAACGAGTTCCCCAATGAAAGGTTAACAAACTCAGATGAAGCAATACAACTCTGAGAAATGTAGTAGGGACTTTTGGGGTTCAACCGTTGCAAATGGTTCAATCCAAGGGTAGTTTAAGAACACATTGAGATGATATATGATACTGCTAGGGCTGTTACATTATATCCCCCCCCTCAGATGAAATTGTTTACCCTTGGGAATCAAGAATGGTTCTGGCCAGTTTTTTAAACATGGCGACCCATCCTTGGTTTCTGAGGTTCTGCAGGATTCCACTGATTGATTTTATAAAGATTCAAGCAGGCGTCTTCTTTTCCTATGTTTTCACAAAAAAGTACATTGCATATGACATATTGCACAATGCAGTACATTTGTCTACTGAACTGTCCCAACCAATGCCACCAGCACCCTCTGAGGACTCCAGAATAGTATCAGGCAGGCTTCTTTGCCAGTTTTACATGCATGCTTTTCTATCCCAATTGTGACTATTTGTGAAAGTGATATAGCCACTGTGTTCCCAATGTATATCCATGCTCAACATCCATCAGACATTGCAAGCTCAGTCAACAAGGTACCAAGCAAACACTTTGACACTGCAATTATTTGCACTCAGTCGACTCTCTGACACAAAAGAGCACTTGCATTCTTGTCTTCAGTCCTTTGTTTTGTCCTGATTGTATTCAGCAGTTTATTAGTGGCCAGTGTGTGAACACCTGTGATTCTGCATAGAAACAGCAGCAGAGGTCAGAGTTCATGCAGTTAATTCTGTGCAGCAGAGGTCAGATGTGTCCCACACGGGCTCATGCTCTTTCCAGGCTGTTCCTTGGTGGTATTTTGTAAGTATTTTGCTCACGTGATGCCCTCACTATAGCAAATTGTTTTTGTTCAGTTCTGTTTGAGCAATTTCCTGCTCAAAGGTAAACAAATTACTGATGTACACAGGGGTTCATATTGACTCTTTAAACAGATGAGGAGAAATTTGTAAATGATTTTTCCTTCCCTTCATATTCCCCTGCCTTTACACTGTTACGCTGTCTATTCAATTTAGATTATTTAGTGGTCCACGACTAATCCGGCTTTGGCCAGAAGGCCCTCTTTGAAGACCAAATGCAGTGCACTGTCACTTATGGAAACATGCAATGAGTTCCAACATTAGAACTCAACACAATTACTGTAACATATGTGGTATTACTTAATCGACCATACACACACATTGAGACAGGGTGTAAACCTGCTGCCAATGCACAAGCTGCCATGAACATGAACCTCCTGAGGACCAGGAAGTCCAGGTCTAAAATAACAGTTTTCCCTTCGTAACAAAGAGGCCATACAAAGAGCTGACAGTTGTTGTTCAAAGTGTAGGCATTTCAAAGGTGTGTCCTTCAACTTACATTGGATTGCTATGGCCCTCTATAACTCACCAACACAAGTCAGGAACTCGATGCTAACTGTAGACAGCCTACAAGCTAAGAGACAGATGGGGTCACTCGATAGCATTCAGACCACACAACCTCAGCCCTTCAGCCTCTCACCAGACTCTCCACCCCGAGATATAAACCAGAACAGAAACTCACAAATTAAAAAAAAACACGTTTTAAAATGTTTGCATTGCCAACAAACCATACAAAACTATGAATTAATGTTTTATGCTCCATTATTATACATTCAACTGGTTAGTTCTGGCAAAACCTACCACACTCAACCCATTGACTAAACCTTCCTTACTTTTCTTTCAGATGTGAATGAATGCGAGGGAAATGACGGCAGCTGTGAGGGCTACTGCTGCAACACCATTGGCAGCTTCTACTGCAAGTGTCCCCAGGGAAGTAGATTGGGGCCGGACGGCAAGTCGTGTCAGGGTAAGAGCCATTATTCCATGCTGTTGGAGAGCTGACAGCATAAATGGCCCCTTTGCAAGCTATCTGCTTAGAAAGAGCCAATAACCATTCTAATAATTTAAAAATGTTTTTTTTTTTTTATATTTGAGCTCTGCAGAATTCTTGGACATAATACACCACAAGTCACCAATGAATACACACAACATAAAAAAATCAACGTGGCATTGATACAGTATATGGGCTTGCATACAGAAGCATATGAAGCACATTTTATGTGCTTCATATTTATTTTCGGATACCCTAACGTTCATCAAGGAGCTGGACTCAAACCATTTGGCGGGGGCCGCCTGGCCCCTGCCGCCTCTATAGCAGTCCAGTCTGAGCCCCGTCTGAGCCCAGGTTGAGCCTATGAATGTTCCATCCCCGGTGTTGTAAAGTTACTGCACTTCCCAAACAGCAGGCAGTGGACGTGTCCAATTACCTATCAGAAGCACTTTGTTCTGGTAAAGACTGCAGTTGGGAGGGGGTTTGACGGGGGTTTGGATGGTGGTCAGGCCAACGTGAACCTGCTGATGTAGCAGAGGGCGTTGCCACCCATTTGTTGAAGAACCACAGGTGCCCCTGACCCTTAACCCCTGAGAGACAAAGTAGTACAGACGGTGTTTCGTTCTTTCTCACTATCAGCTAGGGAGCAACTGGGTATACTGGGCCGTAAGCACTGGTCTTAGATGCAAAACAAAACTTTGTCAGAACTTTGGAGTTGTTCCTAAAGTAGTGACATTTAGCTGTGGTAGGATTGGATGGATTTGAGTCATTGGAAAATAGATGACGGATGGCTGTTGTTGACCAGAAAGCTAGATGGATGTCTTCAGCAGCTTTCATGGAGATCTTTTGAAGTGGAACACTGATATGTTGGAATATAAATTAGCATTCACACTCAAAATATAAACAAACACAGATTTGTATTTTTCACATTACCATTAAGCCTAGTACTATAACTATCTATAGAAAGCCTACATGCTGTGCGACAGATGGTGTCACACGATAGTGTCAGACCACACAACCTCTAAGCCCTTCAGTCGCTCACAAGCCTCTCAACCACTAGTCGTCAAAAGAAGCCATTGTGTGTCTTGCTGAAATCCTCTCATCGCAGAACACCAATTACTTTCACAACCTCAGCAAAGCCCTGACATGACCCACGGCCCACAATCTGGTCATTGCAAGGGATTTGTAATATTATGAAAGATCAAGCAAATGACAGAGGTGTTTCTCTTCTCTGAACATGCTATCAGTAAACTATGCAGGAACTGTTGTAGAAAATTGGCTTCCACTCCGACCGAACCCCCTCACCGTCCCTATCATTGGAGGTAAGCTATTTAAAACCACACTGAGGACCATCTGAACAGATTTCACACAGTTTCACACTGATCATCAGACACCACTCTGTGTAGAGACGAAGGAAGCGCTGGTCGGCAACGCAACTCTTTTATACAGACACACACCGCCACATTACATATCACGTCACATACATATGCATACAAAGATGCATGCATACAAACCTGCACAAGAACGCACAATCACAAACAAACACTGACACGCACACACAAACACATGGGGGCAAACACATGCAACAACAAAAAAAT
>NC_082397.1:2666031-2678531 GCF_031168955.1 Gadus macrocephalus
CTCTTTACGGCAGGGAGTTCGGGGAGGAGGAAGACGAAGGCGATGAGGTGGATGAAGACGAGGAGGTCCACAGGGTTCCAGGCCTGCTGTTCCGTCGGCCTCCACAGCTCCTCCAGTACACGGCAGCCCTTCACTCACCGTACAGCGCCGACGGCGGCGGCGGCCATGGCGGCGAGGGCCATGATGACGATTACGATGACGACGAAGAAGCAGCTTCCGCGCATGTGGGAGAACTCAGGCTGGTCAGCCAAATAGGTACAGTGCCGCACACGCCGGCTACGGGATCAGGAAACAGCTGGGAGATCTTCATGTTGAACTGCAAATGTTGCATTATGCACATTCATGTTTTAGTCATAGTATTTTTTTTAGGAATTTCTTTGTTGTATATATATATATATATATTAGTGCTGTCAAGCGATTAAAATATTTAAGCGCGATTAATCGTATTAATGCCATGGTTAACTCACGATTAATCGCGAGTAATCGTGATTAATCGCAAATCTTGTTTCTATGCTAAATATCCCTTGATTTCTTTGTCCCATTAATTTTTCTCATTTTAATGCTCTTATCAACATGGAGAAGTGCATCGGCTTGGCATATACTGATCAAAACAGGACGATACAAAAAAAATTACAATAGTGCGATTAAACGATGAACATACAAACATACTTCCTTGAACATAGCAGTCAGGCTACTGCTTCTTTGTTTTGAGCTTAAAAAAATAATATATAAAAAATAAATAATAATAAATTGCGTTAATCGCACGATAAAAAAATTAACGCCGTTAAAATTGGTTTGCGTTAACGCCGTTAATAACGCGTTTAACTGACAGCACTAATATATATATATATATAATATATATATATATATATTGTTTTTGTTATCATGCTACTGTTTCATAGCCTTTAATGACTTCAATTGTGGTTATTGTGCGGTTGACTAAGAGACGGGACGCTTGGCGTTGCCTGACTTTAAACTAGTCATTCAGCAGGCGCCTTTGAACCCCCTCTCCCAGTGTGCCTGGGGGGCTCCTTCGGGCCGGACTGTGGACTGAGCTGTGACGACTGCATGAACGGGGCCGTGTGCAGTGCGGACAGAGACCGCTGTGACTGCACACCTGGCTGGACCGGGACCACCTGCAATCAGAGTAAGCCCCTCTTCGGATCTGCAAACAAGCTATAGTTGTACTAAAACCTAACCTACACCTAACCTACACACACACACTCAGAGAACACCATGTACATATTTACACACACACACACACATACAGCACACTGCGCACACACACACACACACACACACACACACACACATAAGAACACCGCACACTCACACACAAACATACACACACGAGCACACACACACACACACACACACACACACACACACACACACACACACACACACACACACACACACACACACACACACACACACACACACAAAGATCGGATGCGCCTCTGAGAGACATCCGTCACCATGTGGGCTATTGTAAGAAGATCTGCTGCCCGTGTCCGTGTCCGTGCACGTGCGGGCTTATGCATGCATGCGTGTGTGTCTCTAGGGCTGTGTATCACGGTCTGTCTAGGAGTCTGGTCCGTTGTTTATTGGCTCCACCGCATGGAGGCACCGGGGGAATCAATCTGTCTGCCACTGGAGAAACCCCATGGCCGAGAGCGAGAGACCCTACTAGACCCTACTAGACCCCCCTCCCCCCCCCCCCCCCCCGCCCCCCAGGCCAAGACATCATCCAGGGCTAGGAGAGAGAGAGAGAGAGAGAGAGAGAGAGAGAGAGAGAGAGAGAGAGAGAGAGAGAGAGAGAGAAAGAGAGAGAGAGAGAGAGAGAGAGAGACTCCCCCGTTGTTTCCAACCAGATACTTTGATGAATGGCTGCCTTCGCGCTGAACTTGATGCTCGAAATCATGAGAAGCAAACCATATGGGGATAAGCCCATTAGAAACATGACAGATCACATGTTTTGGTGAACACGCTCCTGTGGCACGCTGATGCAATTCTGACATGGGCCACATTGCGAGGTAAAGGAGAAGAGCAATAAGCCCCGAGGCATGGACATGGAATTGGCACAGCCCGCCAGTAAGAAGCAAAAGTACATTACAAGTACATCATCCTGGAGAATAGATCAGGGTTCTCACGGAGGTACGGTGGTTTACAGCCCTGTCCCACCTGAGCCGGCGTGAGAAAGGACCCTTTTTACGGGCCATAAAGTCTTACAGCTCGGCAGTGTAGCAGTGATGAGAGGATTCACTCCACACAGAGGACCGTTATTGAGTATTTAAAATATAGACGGTCAGAAGGGAAAATACAGGACAGACATCATATAATTTACAGGCTGTTAATAAAAAGTCACACATTTATCACGGATAACACATGTGTCCAGTGATTCCCGGTAAATATATTTATGACCCTCGAATCAATCGGTGATGCGATATCATCCCAGAAGATATTAATGAATATAACCACCCTTCCTTCAGGGTAATTTGATACGCGTACACAGAGACGTTTTCAAGATGTGTCGGAGATGGTGTGACATGGTCTGTGGAACAACGGAATGTTCTGGACGGGGTCCGGAGCACAGCCTTAAGGACCGTCTGCGCCGTGTCATAACTGCTTACAAGGGCAGGGAGATTAAGCGAGAGCACACATTAAGCACAGGACGAACCGTGAAGTGGTCGACTCCTCTCTCTCCCTCTGGAACATTACTCCTTCCTGAAGCAACTCTTAATATTTAGTCTGTTGTCTTTTTTTTCTCAGGGAAAGATATAGCAGTCTTTCTCATTTAAATACAACGTGAGCATCATATCAATTAGGCCAACCATCCACCCCATGATTCTTGCTGATCTGGGAGGAACAGGAAGTGATGTCATATGTTAATTAGTAAAAAAAAAAGCTCCACGAGACTACCTGACCCCCAGGAAGGAACATGTATCTGTACCTGGTACCAATTGCACTGTTGTTCAATGTAAACATATTGGGATGATTCAATTTGCAGAGGAAACCCACAATAGTAGCCCGAGGCTTTGTTTTTGCAAAGTATTGCACAATTGGAATTGTATGTTGTAGGCATAATGTCCTCTATTGTAGTGAGAGACTTCCTCATTTTTTTCTTGGTCATTCTGCCTCGAGTGAACAGCAGTGATGAAGACTTCGACTCAGCGTGTTTGTCTGCTTTGGTCCATTGATTTCACAATTCATACACAAACCAGATGATCTTCAATGACTTTACTGATGCAAAACAAAAAACAAAAATGTTGAAGCGAGCAAATTTGAGTATTGAACGTGCTTGGTGTGTTGTTCCACAGCGTGCCCCCAGGGCACCTACGGCCAGGCCTGTAACGGTCTGTGTCGCTGTCAGAACGGCGGCTCCTGCGACCCAGCGACGGGTA
This sequence comes from Gadus macrocephalus, assembly GCF_031168955.1. NCBI lineage: Eukaryota > Metazoa > Chordata > Actinopteri > Gadiformes > Gadidae > Gadus > Gadus macrocephalus. The sequence continues at coordinate 2,669,436 of NC_082397.1, forward strand.
GCTGTTTGTGCCCAACTGGAGTTCAAGGCCTGTTGTGTGAAGATGGTTGGTACACACCACACACGCACGCACACGGATGCATTAAGAAACGAAAAAAGTGAAGAGAGGAAAGAGAAACCTGATCATTAAGCTGACATTTGTTAGACAGGAGGGTGTAACAGTGAGTGCTGGTTCTGTCTTCTCACAGGTTGTCCGAGCGGTCACTTTGGGCGGCTCTGTCTGAGGAGATGCAACTGTCCCAACAACGGACACTGCCACCGTGTGTTTGGATCCTGCTTGTGCTCGCCGGGACTGTACGGGCGGTTCTGCCACCTGCGTGAGTACGCTCTGTGTGTGGGAGGTCACGGAGACATAGGCACCGACTGCTGGCTGGTGAACCCGTGACAGACGCCGAAGGTCTGATCGCTAATATTAGCCAAGACCCGCGGTCCAGAGACCGTGGGTGTTGAGGTAAATGTGGTTCATAAAAGTTATTGTCAAAGTTTTTTTTTATTAAATATGCAGACAAACAGCCAACGTAGTTAGAAGTCATGCATGCACGTTATTGGTATATGGGCCGTATGGATTCATTCGTGATATTATTACATAGAACACGTGATGAGACTGAAGTAGAAACCTGAAAGAAATTTTACAACCCCCACTTTTCTGGGAATTATGGAACCATGGATATACGTTTTTTCAAGTACTTTATGAAGTACATGTCATCTGCAGTACATTGCCAGAGTTAAAGCTGAAATGTATAAAAGTCTGTAAAACTAAACTATTTAGTCGGTAAAACGATGGTTCATACCTTACCTTACCTTAAGTAGGATAGCGATTAACAGCGTCCTCTTCACCGTTTTGACGTTTTTTGTCCATCCTGGGCCACTGTAGAAAATTGGTGGTGAAACATGGCCAGCACCGTGAAAGAAGGCCCTTTCCCTATGTGTTTAATAAGTGGCCCATTCTAAGGTAACTCAATGGTTCTTATTTCCATGTGATTTTACACTTATTCAAACATACTTTTGATTATTAAATACAATTCGTACCAAGTCAAACAATTACTTACTACAACAACAAGAAATATAAAAAAACGATCATCCAATCAAACACCTTCTTCCTCCTCGCTCTCACAAAGTCGTTTGGAGGGGGGCACGAGGTGAGGGGGCAGCTCTCTGGGCAGCCAGTGCCCCTCCACCTTGCCCTCGATCAGGTGCATGGCCAGGGCAAACTCCTCGTTGTCCAGCGCGCCGTCAGAGTCCAGGTCGGCCAGCCTCCAGATGTGGGCCAGCACGGAGCTGGGCAGCTTGGTGTTCATCATCCACTCCTTGGCCTTGGTGCCGCTCACCTTGCCGTCGTGCGGGCACAGGCTGAAGAAGATCTCGTCGTATTTGGGCTTGAGCCTCTCCACCACCCAGCCGCCGCCCGGCTCTTTCTCGCCGCTCTCGTCCTCGCCGGCGGGACGTTCCTTGAAGGGATGTCTCTGGAAGTGTTCCCGCCGGAAGGTCCCCAGGAACTCCCCGTCCAGCACCCCAGGGAGGCTCTTCTTCTTGGGTTCCTGCTTCTGGAGCAGCGGCATCAGCTTGGCGATGTCGGTGGACAGCAGCTTGTCCAAGGAGACCATGAGGCTCGGCTTGAGCGCCTTGAACTTGGAGAAGTCTTGGCTTAGGAGCCGCTCCTGGAAGGCAGAGAGGTCGTTGAGTCGGAGGTGGATTGTTCTTTAAAAGGGCATCACTGAAACCGTTGTCAGTTGTTAATTGTTACCTCTTGTTAAGGATTCACGTGGGCACACATTGACATTTAAAGTTGACATGTAGTCAGTCATATCGGAAACCAATTTATTCAAAGTGAGAATAATCTAAGCATACCCTTAAAATTGGAGCAACTTCAAAATGTGTTGCAACAGCAAGTTTCTGAAAAAACTGCAGAGTTGATTGTTTGGAGTAAAGTGTGGACAGATAATACGACTTGATTCAAACACATTATATGAGACTATTGCACCACCGATGACGGTACCTGCATCTTGGTGCAGTCAGGGAAGTCCCCGGCAGGGACGTGGTGCTCCTGCTGGATCTTGGTGAAGATCACAGGGAGCTGGTAGATCAGGCTGTGCTTCTTTGAGTCCTTGCAGAAGATGGAGGGCATCTCCCGCTTCAAGTAGCCGATGATGTGTGCGTGAGCCTGGGATGTGGGAGGAGGAGGAGGAGCGGGCTATGATGAGGCCGACTCAAACGACATGGTACTATTAGATGAGCAATGAAGACGATGATGATCGATTCATGATCGATGCACACGCACTAAAGTAAACTGTACTGTATATGCCATTGCCAATGACATTGACATGATTACAAACGTAAAAGGTTATAATACAATCGACCCAATTAAGGGTTGACATCGGAGAGATGTTTAACATCCCTCAGTTTCCCTTAATTGATCACAGAACACAAAACAGCGGCCATTCTGATTGGTCCAGGGTTCAATGGAGATATCCAGGCTTCAGAGCCAGGGGCGCCCTCACCCTGACCAGACGCGCCCTCTTCACCAGGTCGTTGAGCTTGCGCACGGCGGCGTTCCGCGGGAGGTTCCGGATGTCCGCCAGCAGGTCCTCCTCCTCCGCCTCCAGCAGCTGGTAGTGGTCGCAGGCGCGCCGTGGCTCCGACCAGAAGGACCCCACGTACACCCGGAGCACCTCGGGCGTCAGGAACACTTTGCCCAGTGACCACATGAGGGCGCCGTACATGCGCATCAGCTGCTGGGCGTCCACGCGGTCGGCCTTGTTCAGCACCACGCGCAGCTTGTCCTCGTAGCCCCGCAGGGACAGGAAGGCGCGCGTCAGCTCGTCGGAGAAGTCCAGCTTGTGGGCGTCGAACAGGAGGATGATGCGGTCCACGCGCTCGGCGAACCAGCGCAGTACCGCCGGGAAGTCATATCCTGGGGCGCAGAGGGGGGGTTTAGGGAAAGATAGCAGTCTTTCTCATTTAAATACAACGTGAGCATCATATCAATTAGGGTTAGGGACCGATGTCGGAGGAGAGGAACAGGTTTTTCTGATTTAACGCATCATCACGAATGTAATGTGTCTCTCTCTCTCTCTCTGTCAGCGCTCCAAGACATATATGAATACGAGTCCCAGTGGACCTCCAGAGTGGGAAGGTATTTTGGGGTTACACCCAGGGATGGATACGTCCATGGTGAGACAATAAAGAACATTGTGCCTGGCGATGAGCTTGTGCATACATATCCGTAGCCAACCCTTCTCATGTCATCATCGCCACCCTGTCTGTCCTGGGCTCAGACAAATCATGGCTTTGCTGAAGAAAAAGCGGTGTTCTCATGGTCCATACACGTCATACACACACTTAAACTCTTCTCTTTGTGAGTTATAAGCCAAACATTTTCCAAAGTCTTAGTGAGTGTAGCTAGATATTGTTATGTTATCTGGTTTTCAGAAGTAAACCTTTAAATTATGATGGATGAGAAGAAGGAGAAAAGCACAGTCACTTTATTGCTTTGGGTTGCCTCACCTCGACTCAATCTTCTCTTGGCCGCGGTGAGAATGCCTGGCGTGTCTATGATGCTGATGTTCTCCAGGACCTGATTGGGCAGCTGAGCACACTGAAATCTGTCGGGGAATTCCAAAGAACACAGCACCAAACCTTTTAGACAGAACTCCACAGTGTGGTTCACCATCGGTTTTGGTTCAACGGCTGAAACATTCCCAGCCGTGCCAAAGCTGGAGAAAGAAAATCCCAAACCATCCAGGGTTTGCTTTGGTAATCCTATGGCGGTCCCACATTCCATCACCTGTTTAGAAAGGCATTCCCGAAGGGTTCGAGGTTCCTGAAGGGCTTCTTTGGATCCATGGTGAGAGCGTTCCCAGGAATGATACCCTCGGACTCCCCGTGCATAATGGCTGTGAAACAATCGGTGGTGGGTTCTGGCCCCACCCGGCTGCCAGGGAAGTCTTGTTCTATGAGGTACCTTTAAAAGGCACACAAAACGCACACACACACACGCACGCACGCACGGCACACACACACACACACACACACACACACACACACACACACACACACACACACACACACACACACACACACACACACACACACACACACACACACACACACACACACGCACACAAATACATAGAGGCATTCTCATGATGATTTGAACCAAAACAGAAAGCCATCAAGCAATGCAATATGAAGCACGCCTGACTCTATAAATCAGGTCTCATCACATATTAATTAACATAACGAGAAAGCGATCCTCACTTGATGAAAGTGGTCTTCCCCGTGGAGTACTGCCCCATCACCAGCACCATGGGCTTGTTGTCAAAGTCTGCGTCCTCGTAGCTGGGCGAGTGGAACTGGCTGAAGGACGAGTGCTTCTCCACGGGAAGGAGCCTCTTGTAGTACAGGTTCTTCATCTCCTCCGTCACCACCCTCACGTCCTCCAGCGCCTGAGGGCTGTTCCTGAACCAGCGGAGAGTCATGGTCCACCACTGCTGCTGCTGCTGCTGCTGCTGCCGTCAAGCGTTTCCCCCCCCTCGGGCCTGAAAGCGCTCTGTTTCTCTCTCTCGTCGACGGGTCCGGGTTTTGGGGGCTCTGGGACGGGGACTGAGCCGAGCACGATGATGCTGAGATGGAGGGAGAGAGCTGCTGCAGTACCAGGACCTCACAGCTGTCTGGTGCATCCCCTGCTGTTGGACACGTGAGGAGGGTGGAGAGGGTGTAACTGGAGACCACAGCTGTACCTAACGAAAACAGGGCCAGCGTCAGGCGGGACCGGGTGTGGTTGGGTTCACTCCTCACACGGTTTATTGCCGACGGGAGAGGGACAGTCTTGGCCGGCGACTGGGTGTCGGTAGATTCCCCCCAGAACCCCTTGAGCAGGCTGAGGATTGAACGGATTAGGATGGGGGGGGATTGCTTGCCTTGCAAGTAACACGATAGTACAATAACGTCTTTGGTATACAGTTGTTATCCTTATTCAGTCCTGTAACAACAAGCAATCCCCCCCCCAAAAAAATGCATTTGATTCCATTCACCCATCCCCGGATTGAACACACAAACACTCTTAATTAAGGTCAACATAACACGACGCCTGCATAAAGAGACACATGCACGTGCATGTGGGCGGTGCACGCATGTGTCTGACCGGGGCCTGTACCCCTGGGTTGCCTCCCGCAGCGTGCCCCAGGTGGACCCACGGGGCGGCCTGCTCCAGGGAATGCGACTGTGACCTGAAGGGCTCCAGCGGCTGTGATCCCAGAAGGGGGACGTGCCGGTGCAAGGCCGGATACGGAGGCCCGCGGTGCCAGAGAGGTGAGCTCACCGCTCCCCCTGACCCCCCTCTCCCGAGTGTTACCGACCCTTAGCACCATAGCGTTGTAAGAATGATGTAACTTATCAATGAATTACCACACCTGCATCAGCAAGAGGCCGTCTAGGTGCCGGTGATGGTTAAGGCAACGCAGGTGAACAAGCTCTGCGTGTTTGTTGACGTCATGTGAGTCCTTTGGCTGTACTTGATTTTAATCCTTCACTCTTTCCGTGTCTTCCCAGAGTGTGAGCCGGGCTCCTTCGGGCCCGGCTGTGAGCAGCGGTGCGAGTGTCCAGGTGGCGGGTCATGTGACCGGGCGAGCGGGGAGTGCGAGCGCAAATGTCCGGCAGGACTGCACGGGGACGAGTGCCAGCTGGGTGAGGCTCACTGGTGTGTTGGTTCGTGGAGTTACGTGGGTTTGAATTGTTATATATTGTGTTCTGGTCCTGCTATTTTCTCATCAAATGCGGCCATTCAAGGAATATGTTACCAAGTGAGGAGATATATCCAATATTTGTACACTATACTTTACATTCACATGCATGCACACACACGCACGCACGCACGCACGCACGCACGCACGCACGCACGCACGCACGCACGCACGCACGCACGCACGCACGCACGCACGCACACACACACACACACACACACACACACACACACACACACACACACACACACAGTTCCCTATTTGTCTTCCTAGAAGGTGTTATGCAGAATATTATCAGTGCTTTGAAGGGATTCAGGGATTCGGTTCCAAACTAAAGATTAAAGAAAAGATGCTGGGAAACCAACTCATGGGTATGAATAGGCATGAACACTATACGGAGAGAGCTGCAGAAAAACACTGAGTTGATGTTCCTGTATTCTTGTACGAAAGTTCAACAATGGAAAAAAAGTATGTGTTGGTCACATAAGACCTCTTCTGGCAGCTTTGTTGGCTGATAGAACAATACAGTGAGCCAGCTTTCTCTCTCTCTCTCTCTCTCTCTCTCTCTCTCTCTCTCTCTCTCTCTCTCTCTCTCTCTCTCTCTCTTTCTCTCTCTCTCTCTCTCTCTCTCTCTGTAGCCCAGCCTCTGTTAAACCCACGTCCCTCAGGGATGACCTAACCTTAGCCTTCTGCTTCTACAAAACGCTTACCATTAGCGTTCACTGGGTTGACAGGGTTCCCTTAGTCTTCCTTATCTTGTGTTTGGACAATAATCCTTCATTTAAATGCTACTTAAGAGTTTATTGGCATCAAACAAACTATTTGCAAGAAGCTCCCCATTCTCAATCAATTATTGTGTTTGCTTCGGTCTTGGCTCGGATTCTAGTGCATTGTGTTGCATCACTCTCTGCTGTACTGTGGCCACGTGGGCCTACTCATTTACTCTGATTCCCTTGTTTTATATTTCAACGGGGTCTGATTGTGTATACAGAATGTGTTTTATCAGTTGCAATAGTGATGTTCACGTGTGTTGTGTAGACTGCAGTGCAGGACAGTTCGGGGAGAACTGCAGTCTGAGCTGTGACTGTAGAGGCTCCTCCTGCGGTCCTGTGGCTGGCCGGTGTGACTGTCCTGCTGGGAAGACAGGCCCGGCCTGTCAGCAAGGTCACTTTAACCGAAGCAATCAACTCATGATGCTGATCGTTCTCGATACTTTTGACATGATCTGATGTCCCCAGGTGTAATCCCTTTATTTTGCTAAACCAATAAGAATGGTAATGATTTAATGCAAATACTTTCATCCATATCTTGTTTGTTTATTTTTCTTTGCAAAAGCTAGGGGGCTCAAAGCAGGGTCAGACCGCATATTTATTGTTGTTTGAGTAGAAACAATCTGAAGAATTTGAGCACATATGGGAGAGTCCCACAATAAAGCAAAATCCAAAACAATACACATGCCTATGTAGATACTTTCATATTTAAAAAGCATACCATTCAATTACAATCAATAGATATCTTTTCCTCTTTCCACAGACTGCCCAGATGGTTTCTGGGGGTTGAAGTGCCGGTCACTTTGTAGTTCCTGCGAAAACGGCGGCTCCTGCAACAAACAAACTGGGGTCTGTGATTGTCGACCGGGCTTCGCTAGAACACTCTGCCAAGACGGTGAGTTTGTTAAGAAACACATCAAAAAAGGGGACGCAGATCGCAAACATAATAATATTTTATAAAATACCACGATGCATGAAAATGTTGCCAAAGAACGTGATGGACGAACCAGAGTGAAATTGTTTTCATTGGAAAGTTGGCACGAGGAAGTGATTGATATCATTACAAAACATTGTTTACATCTAATTTGAGGTCTGCTCTAGTGGAGACTGTTTTTTGCTACTTACTTTCTGTGGAAAGTGCTATAAGCTTTGTCTAATCAACAGAGTGTCCCGAGGCTATCATGGATCATGTTGTCTAATGCAGCACTCCTACCAGTCCTGTTCCATTTGTAACCCTTGGACAATCTGTCTGTCCTCCAGGCAAAATAACTAGTGACTGCACAATGTGCAATATAAGGGCCTACTATTGTGTTACTTTAATTTTGCACAGTACAATCATTTTAAATTCATGTTCAACTTTAAGCATGTCAGGTCTACATAATATTTTGTTATTTTGCATTGTTCTGTTTTTCCTTGTTTCCCCAGTGTGTGAGGCTGGCCACTGGGGCCTTGGTTGTGCCAGTAAATGCCAGTGTGGAGAAAACTCGGTGGGCTGTGACCCTGTAAGCGGTCTGTGTTCGTGTGATGCTGGCTACGCTGGAGACAACTGTGAACAAAGTAAGATGTTTAACTTGTGTTGTAGTGTTGGGAATGCTGCCATCTAGTGGTCGATGTTCATTACAGCCTATTTGCTGTCAGCAAAAATGTTTCTTAAAATTACTTTTGAATCCAATGAAATCTTGAATCGTGAATAAACATAATTAAATTATACTATTTAGTAATTTAGCTGACACTTTTATAGAAAGCAGCTTACTGTTAATACACATACAGGTTGTCCAACTTTTACGATGCCGAAAGCCATGCTGCGGACTTCGGGAATCGAACCCAGAACCATTTTGCCATGCGTAGAATACGCTAGCCACCACACTGTCCTGTCCCCCACAGTTAGTAATTCGGGGTCACACTTTGTATGGAAAATGAGTTGTACATGCAAAGCTAGGAACAATCAAAGCTAGCGATCAATATTACACTGAAGACTACTCAAAAATGTAGTATTACTATAACTATCACTTTCTAGATTGAGCAGCTCCACCTCGAAGTGAAACACCTTAACTATGAGGTCTATCCTGTCCGTAATATATCGATACACAGGTCTCATAGAAGTGTAAACGTATAATTAATCAAGAAGTTCCGAATGCACAATCTCTGAACATGATTTCCCCTTGGAGCCACACGGTCATCTGCGACTCTTTTGTTCACTGAATGCCTCTCCACCCGCCTCGTGTTTTGGTCTGAGATAAACTTGGGGTGAAGCATTCAGCCTTCAGGGCATTACCTTTCCAACACTTTGGTCTGAAATGGATATGGTTAGCTGAATCATAGAAATAAGGTGTTGGGTCTGAGCCCAGAGGGTGACCGTTACATGGGTAGTAATGTGAGTTCTCCCGTCCCGTGCAACAGCAGTTTATATCTGCTGGGTATCTAGTTCTCAAACTGGCCTTAAGAAGGAGAGTCAATCCCTTGGCCACGCTGTGGTTGCCCAGTGCTCCTCAGATGGGGTTAAATGCAACGGACAATGGATCCATTTTCAGCCATGGATCCATAACAACAAAATTAACTTCCAATTGACTAAACTTCAGAAAAAAC
>NC_082397.1:2683531-2689538 GCF_031168955.1 Gadus macrocephalus
ACACTGCATTCTGGGTACTGGAAGCCACATCATTAAAACGGGGTTGTGAGGGAGGCCCCCTCGCCGCTGCAGCCCGTCACCGCCGCGGCGCGCACTGGCAGACGCGCAACGTGTTTGTGAACCATTATCTTCGTCGTGACACACATCTCCAGCGAGAGCCTGATGGAAGCGAGGTGGGGGTTTCGCAAAAACTTTCCCTTGTTGCAGTCAGAGCGATTTAGACCCGGTTAAAGACACCCACCCAAGTTTTATAAGCGGCACACATCAAGAGGGTAACGGAAAAAAAACACAAAAACACACCGAAAAAACCCGAAAAAACAGTTTAATGAATCCAAGCGAAGTGCTCTCAAAAGTTCAGACTCTGTCATTGTGAGATCTTATTCAGGGTTTCCCTGCTGCCACTGCCTATTTTGTGGTCCCGTGCACCAGAGCCAGGGCCCGGCAGCAAGCCACCGGCTCCAGTTAACGAGGCCTCCGCAGCCCGTACAAAGTTTCCCACTCTCTGTTTCCCTCCCATGCCTGCCCAGCGTCGATCATTAGGGAGAGAAGTTCACAACGTGTGTCCTCCAGAAACCCCTTGAGACGCCCGGAGAAAAACAGAAAGCTTTCCCTCCGCTCCTTCCCTCCTTTAATTCTCCTCACCTCAACGCTGTTCCTCGTATGATTATATGGTTACTGTGTGTGCGTGTGTGAGTCCTTTTTTGTGTTTATGAGACAAACCTTGTGTGTGTGTGTTTGTGTGCCTTCTTTCTGCACGTGAATTTGTTTGTGTGCGATATCGTCTGTGTATGTGTGTGTGTGCTTGTGTGTGTGCGTGCTAATGTGTTTTTGTGTGTGTGCGTGCTCATCTCTGTGTGTGTGTGTGTGTTTGTGTGTGTCGGGGCAGGGTGCATGCAGGGTCTGTTCGGGATGCGATGCAGCCAGACGTGCGTGTGTCAGAACGGGGCCAGGTGTGACCATGTCACCGGACAGTGCAGCTGTGGCGCGGGCTGGACAGGAGAGAGCTGCCAGTTAGGTGGGTGACTCATCGCTGTGGCACAAAGCTGGGTCAACATCATCAGGGTTAAAGTCTATGCATGCGTCTGCCTCTGACTCCCTCTCTCTCCCTGACTCTCTCTCACCTGGTTCCTCACCCTCTTTCTCTCTTTCTCTCCCACTCTCACACACACACACCCACAGTACACAGTGATCAGTTGTCATCTTCTTCGTATTTTTAGACACATTTTTTCCTCACACTTGCGAGCTCTTCAACCCTTGCCATCCATATTTCATGTCCATAAATATTCATGTCCACACTTGTCCGACACATATTTTGCATAAAAAAAAAAAGAAAGAACGTTTACATCAACGCAGTATTTGCCTTCTGTGCTGACTGCTGTCTGCCTGTCCCGGTCTCTTTCTCCGTGTCGTTTCAGCCTGCCCTGCTGGCCAGTACGGCCACCACTGCTCCCAGCAGTGTGTGTGTGAAAACGGAGGCTCGTGCGACAGGATCACAGGCCGGTGTTTCTGCCCTGCGGGCTGGACCGGAGCAGGCTGTGGTCTGGGTGATGAGCACTTCCTATTAACCCAGACTCCTCCCCTTAGTGGCCGTTTCAGCTGATCTTCAAGGATTAGAGGATTATCACGGGAACGTTGGCCAACATTGACTTTCTTACGTGTTTTGTGGGTGTATGAATGGGAGAGCTTGGAGAGCAACATAATGATGTACATAATGACGTATTTATTCTGTAATATCTATATCTGACCTATGATTATTTAAGATGTAAACATGCACTCATTCACCAAAAGTCAGTCAAAACGGAGGCGTGTTCTAATCTACTGAGTAACCCGTCCGAAGACGGAGTTCTCTCTAGCTCCAGCCATGTTCTAACCTGAGGGCCGTCCCCCGTCTCTCCTAGGGTGTGAGGAGGGGCGCTTCGGAGAGGCCTGTGCCCACGCCTGCCGCTGTGCCCACGGAGGTCTCTGTGACAGGGTGGCGGGGCGCTGCAGCTGCCCCCCGGGCTGGACGGGGGAGCGATGCCAGAAAGGTGCGTGCGCAATCGTGGTCGCAACATCAGCGCGTAAACAACCCCCCGGGGTTCGTAATGTCGTCGTCTTTCAATTGCAATTGTTGTCGTACTTTATGGGGACGACCGGAAGGTCGCGTTGGTGGGTGGGTGGGTGGTCAGAGGGAGGGAGGTGTGGATGTAAGGGGGGGATAGGTGGAGGCATCGATGTGTCGTTGGTCGGTGGAGGGATGAATGGGTGGAAGGGTGAGTGGAGGGACGTTTGTATGCATGCATGTGTGCACATTGACACTCTGCCAGGGTCGTGCACGGGCCTCCGTGTGCATAACATACTGTATGTGTGTCTTTACATTGCTATACACGTCGACTTTATGGTTTGACTCATTAATGTTGAATGTCTGCGGAAAACATGTAGACTAGAAAATTGCTATGGGTAGGTAATCCGCCCTTGCAAAAACACGGTTGCCCATTAATGTTCTCTCAATTAATTCATGACCCTGAGAGACTTTCCATTCGTTTTCAACATGAATGGACATCCCAGGCCCACGTCACTGACCCTCTCTTTCTCTTCTGCTTTAAAACCTGTATTAACATGTTTTTTTTTTGCTTTTCTTTGTCGTTTGTCTTGCAGCTAGTGTATATTCTAACGGGCACCATGACGTGCTCTGTGACTTTGGTCTGACTTGTATGCACTGATGAGTGCATGGACATTTTGGTACTGTTCTCGATTTGTAAGCCAATGCGTAATCGAACGTGATCAGCTAGAATCGAAGTATCATGAAAGAGTGACGCTGATATCGATACTGTTAACGTTAGCCTCGTATTCTAATCTTGACCGGCTTGAACTCCGCTGCCAGGTGCCGCACTGGGCCTTTTGTTTTTTAGCACCGAGGCATAAATATCCTCCAAAACAAACAGCACGGAACAGCTCACCGTACCTTGGCTACACCCTGTTGTTTACTTTAAGCATGGTCATACCTTACAACCGTCTACTCTACGTCTTATTCACCGCTTCTGCCCCCCGTCCCCCCCCCTCCCTCCATCTCAAACTCTCGTCCAGACATCTGATAAATGTTAGTCGCACCGTTGCCAAGTAAAACAGAAGGCATTGTTTTCGTCTCCTCGCCTGGTCGATAAGGCCCCTTCGGGGAAGGCAGACATGCATAATGACAGCGCACTTAATTGCCTCTTTAGTCTGGAGTGAGTTTCTTATCTCTCCGGCCCGTCACACTGCCCACCACCACCACCACCACCACCGCAGCAGCCTCAGCTCTGAGGCTCTCACTGAGTTGGTTTCACAGATTTATCTCGCTCGCCGTGACTGATTGTTTGGTCTTTGGAACCCTGGTTCATGACTGTGACGATGATACCAGCATGTGAACCTACACAGAGAATGTGTGTGAAAGTATGCGCTGGTGTGTTTGTGTATGTGTATGGGAGTTGCTTTGTGTGTGTTTGTGTGTGTGTGTGTGTGTGTCTGTGTGTGTGTGTGTGTGTGTGTGTGTGTGTGTGTGTGTGTGTGTGTGTGTGTGTGTGTGTGTGTGTGTGTGTGTGTGTGTGTGTGTGTGTGTGTGTGTTTGTGTATGTGCGTATTAATGGGCAAGAGTGTTAAGTGTGATGGATACAATATATGTATCTGTGAATACTTCATGATGCATTGTTGATTTTATTTTTTACTCGACGTAATACTTATTTACTAAATGTATAAACTACACGTTTCAACAAACTATTTTGGACCGTTTTCATGAGTATCTTCATTGTGTTCCTTTCAGCTTGTGCAGCTGGTTCATATGGGTTGAACTGCAGCCAGGCATGTCAGTGTTTCGGGACCCATGAGCAATGCAACCCTGTCTCTGGGAAGTGCACCTGTACGACTGGGTACTATGGGATGCATTGTAGGTTAAGTAAGTCCTCTTCTGTGTGACTCACGTTGTCCAGCATGAATGACGCATGGTGTTTGTTTTGGCTGGTAGATCCATGGAGCATTGAAACCCTTTTATTTATGTATGTTTTCCGATCCCTGAATCCTGCTTAAGTACGTGGTAAGATTAGTGAATACAAATTATATTCTTGGGCTTCAAATTGACAACGGAATCCCACATATATAGGGAGCTTGTTTTTGTGTTTCAAAGTTGCAAGCATTAACAATCTGGTGTAAGGTTTCAATGATGCCACGTTCATGAATGTAGTCATCACAGGAACTGAGTTATAATCTGATATATGAGGACCTTTAGACATTCTTAAAAAAGTGTGGTAGTTAAGAGTTAACAAATGATCTCTATATGAAAGGGTTCCCAAACTCTGCAATGCCATGTCCCACCTGAGTCCAGTGTCACTGTCCAACCATCCACTTGGTCGCATGTTTCAATCCACTAGTGGGAAACTGCCGACATTTAAAAAAACACTGTTCCAATATAGATGACATGTTGAATATAAGCCTATTTATTTAACAATGGATGATATCATAATGTGCATAAGCCTAGCATAAAGTATAATTAGAACTATGTTTATCTATAGATGCTACAATGCTAGATAAACAACAGGTATGATACCTTTTTCTTTTCTTTACCCCTGTCCCTTTTATGGTTGTCTGAATGAAATGCATAAACGGGAGGCAACGTTTTTTCTCTTAACAGCTCTTCCTCCCTTCCTGTCCTCTGATTGGCAGGATGCAGGGAAGGTTCCTATGGGCCGGGCTGCAAGCTAAGGTGCAGATGCACTAACGGGGGTCTCTGCGACTTCAGGACGGGTGCCTGCCAGTGTCCTGATGGCTTCATAGGGGCAGACTGCAGCTCCGGTTAGTCAGAGAAACCACAACAGCTGCCTGTAGTACACATGAAACACAAACACAAAGGAGGGCTACGTAATCTGCTGTGTGTGTGTGTCTCTGTGTTTGTGTGTGTATGTGTGTGCGTGTGTGTGAGTGGGCGCATTTGTGTGTGCGTGTGTGCGCCGCGTGGTGTGTTTGTTTGTATGCGTTTCACTGATGGGATTGTTAAGTCGGTAAGAGCGCTATTATTTTGTTTCGTATAGGTGGTCAGTTAAAAAAGGCAGAGACAGATAATAATCAGCTGAGTGCGATAAGTGGTAACAAATGTTGACGATTCTGTGGAAACATCACAGCATCTTCTCCTGCTCCTTGAATGAAAAACACGTTTGATGAAACTTACACAAGCAGCTGCATCGTCTTGTTTCGGAGGTGACTGATTGCAGTCATGTTTTCGTCTGCCCCTCAGGTTGTCCTGCGGGACACTTTGGAAAGGACTGTGCCCTGCGGTGCTCCTGCGGAGAGGCGGGACAGTGCCACCCGGCTACTGGGAGGTGCATCTGCGGCCCTGGGAGAATGGGCCACTTGTGCCATCAGGGTAAAGTCTCCAGAAACCCCACGTTCCACAAGGGCACTTGTGTTCCAGCTTCTATGTCAAAATCAAGTTTATTTGTTTAGCTAACTTATATCTCAAACAGAGTCTGTGCTTCTGAGTCCCTTAAATTATAAAACAAAAGAACTTGAGAGATAAGACTTAAAGGTTGGGTATGGAATTCTCTTTTTGGCCATTTTTGCAGAATTACTTGAAATCCTTATCATAACCCACTTACAGCCACTGAGTTAGAAGTACTGACATGACAATTAAACAAGTCAATCATCTGTGGAACGGTCAATCATCTGTGGAACGGGCAGGGCTCGAAAAACTCCAGCCAATGATTTCCAGACCCACCGAGTGGCATTGGACAATAAGTACGTCAATCAAACGGTCGTACTGCACTCCCCCTCCCCCCGCGCGACCCCTTCATGCACGTACTCAAAGCTCTTGACCCAGAGCAAGCTTCTGATTGTTGTTATCCTGCGGTAGCTACTGGAGCTAGCTAACTGGCTAATGGCTCGCCCTCGTGCATGATTTGCGCGTCCAGGTACTTGGAATGGGTGGAGTCAGAGTCAGCGTTGAAGGAGAGGGGGTAGGACCATTTGAGTTGTGTGTTTTCAAAATCTGCTGGCGTTTCGC
>NC_082397.1:2689638-2697138 GCF_031168955.1 Gadus macrocephalus
CTCTTCTTCTCTCTCTCTCTCTCTCTCTCTCTCTCTCTCACTCTCTCTCTCTCTCTCCCTCTCCCTCCCCTCTCTCTCTCCCTCCCCCTCCTCTCTCTCTCTCTCCCTCTCCCTCTCCCTCTCTCCCCTCCCCCTCTCTCTCTCTCTCTCTCTCTCTCTCTCCCTCTCTCTCTCTCTCTCTCTCTCCCTCTCCCCCTCCCCCTCTCTCTCTCTCTCTCTCTCTCTCTCTCCCTCTCCCTCTCGCTCTCTCTCCCTCTTTTTTCTCTCTCTCTATCTCTCTCCCTCCCTCGCTCTCCTCCCTTGCTCTCTCTATATCTCTCTTTCTTTTTTTTTCTCTTCCTCTCTCTTTGTCGGAATGCCTGGCTGACCCCGGCAATGAAAATAATCCAAAGTAAGTAGAAGTGAGCTAGGCTGGTTCTGCGAGCCCCCGGGCGGGCCGGGGTAAACATGGCCGGGCGCGCTGCGTTTCTCGGAGGGGCCAGGCGGAGCCAGAGGGGCCGCTGACCTTGTCCACATAAAGCAGTGATTATGAAGTGCAGGGCACAGCAACGGGGCTTCTGTCTTCTCCCGCACAACCAAATTACTAAGGTGCAGATTAACACGCCGCTCACGACGGGCCCTACTTCCAGACCAGAGGACATTTTTTCCTATTTACATTTTCCGCTTTCGTTTCCTGCGCCTTGTTTTAATATTGATTTGGGGGAATATGGATATTTGAAGAAAATCGAGTTGCTTAGATGTGATAAGAGCCTGCAAAATCGTAAAATAATGGTTTAACATGACGCGGTTTTCCTAAAGGTCTATCGGTCTATAATTAGCCGGCCCGTATATTTTTGGCTCTAGGGTTTTTTGTTACGAAAAATGTGGGATCTGGTGTCCGCAAAAGGGAAAGTGTGTGTTTGAGCTGTAAACGGGGTTTGGCCACTTGATTGAATCGCCCACACCTAAGCATAATAAATGGCACAGGGGGGTCGTATGCATTCTAACTCATGATGGAGACTTAATGCAGCCTCTCGCTCGTGTCAATGGGAGGTCTCGCCTTGAATGGCGGGACTATTTCATGTGGATTTGCCTTCGATATTTCTCTTTTTTCTTTATTTTTCCCTCTGTCCTGGAGGATGTGCTGAATGTGCACCTTAGTCGGTCTCTGTTTCCATTTGCTAGCGTGTGAGTGCGCGCGTGTGTGTGTTTGGTTTGTGCACGTGTGTGTGTGTGTGTCTGTGTGTGTGTGTGTGTGTGTGTGTGTGTGTGTGTGTGTGTGTGTGTGTGTGTGTGTGTGTGTGTGTGTGTGTGTGTGTGTGTGTGTGTGTGTGTGTGTGTGGTGTGTGTGTGTGTGCCGTCTAGCCGTGCGGCAGCAGCACGCTCTGAGCCCCTTTACAACCCACATGGAATCCCCGTCCACGCGGAGTTCTCGTGTATGGCTGCAAATGCACGATTTTTCCCTTCAACGAAACTTTTTACAAATGCATTTCTTTTATATGCAAGCGATAAACATTAGTACGCCGTCGAAAGAGAGCCGACAAATTATCCATGGTTTACTCAAAAAAGTGAATTTAAGATAAATTAAAGGAAAAGATAGTGAAAATGTACTAGGCTATTTGCGTTTGTAGATGCGTTTTGCAGTGTGCCTAATTGATTAAGATCCATAGGCTTTAACGACTCGCTATTTATTCGCTGCAAGAAATGCACAGAATATCAAAGCACGTAGGCCTACAATTTATAAAATACAAACTCAAAACGGACCAAAAGGGTTCAAAAGCGCCATAAAATGACTATAAAATGCATTGCCGGAAGCAAGTTGTTTGTAATTTGTTGATAAAGGGCTTTTTTCAAACATGTTCAAATGAACCAGACCTATTCAACCCCGCCTTATCAGACTGTTTATGGCAAATTGACAAAATAAATACAAAATGCGAAAAATGTTTTGTAAATAATTGCCGTGATTTCATTTCATACCATTACACTTTGATGGTGAATTCATGAGCTTTGCCAGCCGTTCAGACTTGTAAAGATGTTTGATCTTTTATATTTGATCTATACCAATTGGATGCAGTCTAGATGTTTTTGGCTTTATTTTTATAGAAAGATAAAACAATGCTCCCGATTTAAAAAAAATCTGTTTGGCACACTACTTTCCTAATAATAGACCTTTATTGCAGTTTTAGTGGATTAAGTGCAATTGATTAGGCATATCAAATGTGATAAACACGAAATAAAAATAAGAACTCAATAAAATAAAATGTTTTTTGTTGATCTGGCCATACTCGCTTATTAGTACAACAAAACAAGTTGTATTAATATCTGGAAGTTCAGATGCATATTTCCCTCAAAAACGTTTCAGTTGAGCACGCCATCTTCTGACTGGGGAAGGTAATGCACACTTCCTCAGTGAGGGCGGTTTCTCCCTCCTGCCACTTTCACACCAGTTCACCCCCGGTGATAGCCACAAACCTTCTCTTGTTTACCAGCGCTCGCTTCCTCCACCCCGGCCAGAGAGTCCTGGTCTCTCCTATACCACAACCCTCCACTGGACCGGCGGAGGCCGCGGAGCAATCACTTTCCCAGATTACTTGTATTTAATACACAATGCATCATAAAACAAATTCCTCACCCTGACAGGAAGAAAATAGAACAGCTCATTCGGCTTGAGCTCTCCCAATTTATTGCTAAATTAAAAAGGCTTCCAACAATGGACAAGTCGAGGAGAGGCAGGAAATCAATGACCGGGCGAAGGTCTCTCTCCTCGCCTCTCGGGGAGCGGACGGACGGTGGGAATCAGTGGCGGGGTCTTGGCTTATTTACACATGATTTTTTCCTGTCCTTCCTGCCCATTTGCTCCGCGATTTAGTAAAACAATAGGCATTATCTGGGATGGAAGGTCAATGTCAAATGGGCGATGGCCAGCGCGAGGCGTGTATCCGTCACCATCTGATCTCATCACTGGGCTCTCTCCGGGCTCCCGAGCTTTATGAGCTGCCTAATAAAAGCCCTCGCGTATGGTCCTTTACGGACCCTTTGTTTTTATTTGCAAACGCTTAATTGTAATTAAAGACTGTGAATATATGCTGCAGCACTTCATAGCCCTAAACGACGCGAACATTCTGGGAACATCAGAAGAGAAGGGGAATCCTCGTAGCCTCTATCTTTTTTATTGGCCATGATTTGTAAATACATTTAAGATAAGGAAACATTGAAGATGTATGCTTTAACCCTTATGGATATAGGCTGGTGTGTGGTATGAGTGCTGCGCGCACGGGGGAAATCCTACAAATATCGACCAGGCCCATCCTCTGTTTACCCTGCTCCGTCTGACCTGTGTTTTAAACAGAAGAGTAGGCTATATGGTGCATGGCTTTGGGTAGAGCAGGTGTGTAAAGAGCAGAAAAAAAAATACATCAAGTAAACAAGAAAAATAAAACTTTTACTCAAATTATAAAAATAGGCAGACAACGTGTTCATTGGATGTCAGACACATGGATAGGCTATGTGTCTGGTTTATTATTATTCAGAAACATATAGGCTATTATTTTCTAAACCAGCGGCCAAAGTTATAGGCCTGTGAATGTGGGCGAAATGCCGAAATGATAATGAATTAATTTGTTAGTCGGAGTTGAGTAAAACAATACAACGCAGGCTTATTTAGCGTAGTCTATATGCAATCAAAAGTGAATCAGTTAGCCCGCACCACGACCTCTCGCTGACCCCCCCTCAGCCCTGGGATCCACTGTCACTTTAACGTTTACAACCAGGAGCGTCGCTTCCGAGCGGAGACAGCAGGAAAGAGACAGTCCCTCTGCACCGCTCAGTACGGATGGGCGAGCAGGATCCTCGTTAAGAGACACACACACGCACACACTCACACACACGCACACACACACACAAACACCGGCGCATGGATAGGAGTCGAAGACGCGGAAAGTAGGTGTGCGATCCTCGACACCAGACACAACAGTCCGACCGAAGGGGCAGAAGAAGAGGAGAAGAAAAAAAAATAGAAGCGAAGTTGATTTGTCGCCAGCGGACACCTGGGTGTGTGAGGAGGCGACACACACTGCGCCGGGCGGATCTCGCAGTTTGGAAGTTGGAGCAAGTTGTTGTAGCCTACCACCAAGGGATTTACCGATGACTACATGACAATAAAGCGAGTTTGAACACGGGGATCGTCTTGCCGGGGATCTGTGAGACAGAGATCCGCGAGTCTCTTACGTTGGGTCGATCTGAAGCAGCGCCGGGACAGCGGGCTATCTGGAAGAGCACAAAGTAACCGAGACGTGGTTTTATCCAACTCTAGTTTGGTGATCCTAAACGCTGTCGCGGAGCGCAGTTCGGTGAGATTCACTGAGACGCGCAGCAGACCGTCTGGACAAATTAATTGAGTTGCAGGAGTTTCCACGGTAAGAAGAGACAAACAAAATGCATGTTTTTAATTGGATTGTTCTCGGACATAGTTAAAGGGGTTTGTTGTCTATTCTCTGACCGGCCGTTTAGCGGTTGTAAAACAGAAGAGATAAACACGAGCCACTTGATAAATATGGTGTAAAATGTAATGTTGTTGAGGACAAAGGGCATGAGACAATCTAAATATTTATTCAGAGAAGGAGATTATACAAAGACGGATTGGGGATTTTAGCAATTCCTTGTTGTATCCCAACATTGTGATGGATTTATATTTATATATAGCACAGTTGTCATTTATTGCCTAAATATTAAGATTTTAAACTGTGTTAAACTTTTACAATTCGTCGGAAGATTTTCTCTTTAAAGCATCGAAGTCCTCCATTTATTAATGCAGGCCTAATATTTGTTGAAACCCAGGCTATTTATTTGGCCTCTATTGAATTCCTTTTTCTTATTATTTTTATGTTGAAGTAATGATTCCATGGGCTAAGTATCTGTATATGGCTTAAGTGTAGGCTACATAACAACACATTTCAACTAACATCAATAAAACATTTTTTTACTGTTATTACGTTTTTTTATGTGTAACGTTATTAATATATATTGTTTTATGTAGGACTACATATCAATTGCAACATTTCATAAATATAATTTGTTTTTCGATTTAAAAAAATGATATCCTTGTTGAGACAATTTGTGTCCATTTGAATGTAAAATGCACTCAATTATGCATGAGTAATGAGTTGAAATTAAACATTAAAGGTTATTTGTATGATTTTTAAATGACTTAAATTTGCAGCAGAGAATTATGCCTGATTGTTTGTCAAAAGGGGCAGTAAAATAAATCATTTTTAATGTTATATTCTAGTAGTGTAGTTCACATGTCATGTCATTTTATTTTATTAATTGTATTTAAATATAATTTTATAATAGGCCATATGAATCATTTCAAAAAAGGTAAAATAATTCTGTTTTGTGCTCTTTAAAATATGTAACGAAAACAAAAAAAACGGGGATGATAATTGGAAGTGCATAATGCATTAATAATATATTATAAAGCTTGTAATAATTAAATGTCAAGTATTGTATTTTTTTCCCAGAAAACTAAATAAAACATTTTGCATGAGGGTTGTATTTGCTGAAAGATCAAGAATCACATGAATATGTCCCATCCTTCCTGAGATTGAGTGTGCAATCGGGCCTGGCTGATATGGGCTGCATTCTCTGTTCTGCCTGCACAGCCTTTATCAGCATGTGTATTGCCCCACAGAGAGTTCTAACATTACACTTGTATTCCTCTGTGGGAGGTCATGTACGGTGAGTCTCTGTTTAGCCCCAGTTACCTGGGCTGACACAGATCAAAGTCTGATCTTGTCCTCTCTTCCTCCCTTCCTCCCTCTATCTCTCTCCTCTGCCCTCTTCCCCTGACCCCTCAGATCTCGGATGGGCCGGGCCATGTGAAGTTGTGCGTGGATGCCAGCAAGCCAGACACTGGGAGCTGGCTGAAACACATCCAGTTTGCCCCTGTGAACAAGCAGCACAACCTGACCGCGTGCCAGCTAGATGACCAGGTAGTGTGTGTGTGTGTGTGTGTGTGTGTGTGTGTGTGTGTGTGTGTGTGTGTGTGTGTGTGTGTGTGTGTGTGTGTGTGTGTGTGTGTGTGTGTGTGTGTGTGTGTGTGTGTTGCTTGGCAGACCAGCAGAGATCAAATACAGGGAAAACAAAGAAAGAAAAATAACACT
Source organism: Gadus macrocephalus (assembly GCF_031168955.1). Lineage (NCBI taxonomy): Eukaryota > Metazoa > Chordata > Actinopteri > Gadiformes > Gadidae > Gadus > Gadus macrocephalus. The sequence goes on from NC_082397.1 coordinate 2,695,779, forward strand.
TAATGCACAAACTGAGGAATTCAGCTTATCTCAGCCAACATACGAGAAGTTCAGCGCCTCTGAGGAGGGAATCAAGTGCCCCTGAACACAGAGTGAGTGTTAACGTATTACAGGGCTGTAGTTTCTGAGCCAGGTTGGTTTTTACCAGGCCTTCCCTCTGTCTAAGGTCCTGTGAGCGTCACGTCTGTTAAGGTAAAAGGTGTTATGGTGATCCTAGTCAGATATCTCCCCCCGCCCTCCCCCCTCCCCCAGCCCTCCCCCCTCCCCTCCCATGTGCGGTTGGCCCACCCTGTCTCTCCTCTCTCTCTCACTCACACACACACACACACACACACACACACACACACACACACACACACACACACACACACACACACACACACACACACACACACACACACAGTATTACACATGACATGACACTCTGCACACCACCTTCCCACACACACACACACACACACGCACACACACTCCGCACCGACAGGGTTCCAGCCTGCCACTACTATCTGAGTGTTTTGTTTCTGTAATTGTGCGCTGGCTTCTGCCGCGCTCGGACCACCGGGAGGGATGAGGCGCGGCGGCGGGCCGCCGGGGCAGATAGTTCCACGCACTTGGCCGTCACGCTCGCGCCATAAACTGTGAGACGTGCCAGGAATGCCCCAGAGCCCATTCTTCGCCCCACCTGGAGATACACGAGCGCAGAAAGACATGGGGGCACGTTCATGTCCATCTCACCGTGAGAGGACGCCGCGGACGCGTAGATGCACGGCATCGCAATGTTAGAAAAAAAAAAGATAAAACTACAACAGTGGCGCAGAACAGGAAGGCGGGGGGGGTTTAATATTATTTGAGAGATACGCAGCCAGGCGGGCGGCTCCCTCTACCTCATCGAAGGAAGAAAGGGTGAGATCAACGAGCATGCGGGCCGGCACACAGATAGTGAACACTCGAGATGAACTAGAATTAGCGCTAGAAGGAGCGCTCGGGCCAAGCGTGAGCTCTCTGCAGGTGACGCTCAGAGGTGGTTTATCTGCTAGACGGTGGAAATTTTTCGCTCTGATCAAAATGAACCCAACCAGGTTAAAGCAGAATTTGGCGTATTAAGTCCTTGCATCTTCAGTTCATCATTTCTCTTTCAATGAGTGTCTGATTGATGTTCCATCCCGCCTAAAGGCTTCATATCCCCCTCTACCCCTCTTGTTCTTCAGTGCAGAAATTACCACTTTAAGAGGGTTCCCCTTGTTGGGGCCATCAATCTAATTACAACACAAAACGATATAAAGTCATTAAAAGTGATCTAAAGTCATGCGTGCTAGGGAGAGAGAGAGGAACAGAGTGCAAGAGAGAGGATAATGGGGAG
>NC_082397.1:2699638-2704537 GCF_031168955.1 Gadus macrocephalus
AGAAGCAGTGACAGTCATTGCAACCTTTAGCCTCAGCCTAGCACAGTAGTCGAGGTTTGTCGGAACTTGTCCGAGATGTGATGATAGCTCAACCAAGTGGAGATTAAACAAGAGCAGGACATAATGTACTTCGTTGGTTCACTATGAATATTTGATGCCATCACATCTGACCAGACGGTCCTCTTAAATAGGAAAAGTTAGACTACATGCATGACTGAAATCCAAACTTAAAAAAGCTTGTGAGTAGCTTTCTTGGACTGATAGAAAAGGCCAAGAATTTTTTTCCTTCCTCTTCATTTAACTTCACATTTATCCATCCTCTTATATCGAAGGGCCCGAAAGCCGTTTATCAAATGCACAATCGATGACACACTCTGAGATCATTTCCTTATTTATTATGTGTGTGTGTGTGTGTGTGTGTTAGGCATACCTGTGGCGTTGGCTCTGGGTGAGGAAGGACACAGGAGGAGCAGCGGGACAGGGTGTGTCCTGGGAAATGGTGACTCTGTGTTGACTCTGCTAATGACGAATGGTGTCAAGGTCACAGGCCGATTGGACCCTGTCTGCTCATGGAAACCGCTTCTCGAGGCACTTGGAGAGAGGGCCGACCGCGACGCTGGAAATATTAGAGTGGATGGAGTGAAACAGGGTTAGGGTTAGATAAAAAAAAATGGCGAATAAATAAAGTTCACTATCTAGGGATGGATTATTTCATCGTTAACGTTGTGAGCACCATATAATAATGCTAAGTTTGTGCTCTTTTTCTCTTTTTTTTTTAAAATGTTTTTGAAAACGATCACTACTGGCACACACATTTGTCCTGACGCGCACACTGCCATCATAAGATCCAAATGAAGCGTGCGTTCGACCACATGTGAGCAATCTTGGGCAATTTTTGTCCCACAATCGCAACCTCAATCTGCATGATGTCCCCCCCATTAGACCTAGCCGAGCCTGTTTCCCCCCCCTCCTATTAAACTCATTATGTGTGTGCGTATATTGAAGCCATTCATATCGTTATCCTCTTTCTCCCGCATTAAATTTAACGATCGGCTCACTGCAGCACTCAAAGCTCCCACTCAAACAGTCTCTTGTAGCCTGCAGTTCCGCCCCAGACATGTTAGAGGGAGTGTGTGTAAGTGTGTGCATGCGTGTGCGGGGGTGTCACTTTGTGTGTTCTGGCCTTGACAAACTGACCTGAGCCGACAGCGACCCTCGTGTTGTGAACTCAAACCCCCCCCCTAACTATCTTATCCATCCATCAACCTGTTGTTTTAAGCCACTGTCCATTTAGTGCTTTGAACATAGATTATGTGTGTGTCTGTCTGAGTGTGTGTGTGTGTGTGCGTGTGCGCGTGCCACTGTGTGTTTGTATGGGTGTGTGTGTGTGTGTGTGTGTGTGTGTGTGTATTCATCAACAGTGGCCCACAGGGAAGGGGTGTTGCCACTGAGGAATTCCCCTCTCCCCGTGCCCACATGCATGACACATTTTGCTCAGTTTCTCCTAAAGTCATTTTAAGTGCTTCCCTCCTCCTACTGCTGCAACACTCTGCCCCTTGTGGGGACATAGGACACAGAGCAGGGCTGAGGATTCCCATGTCATACTCGTGAACAACGCAGGCATGTAACGCACCAAAGTTCGGAAAAAAAAATCCTTAACGAAAACCATAACGTCAATATTACTACCCGTGTGATTTAAAACCCCAATATAACTCTCTTCCCTTAATATTTCCTGTCTGTCCATATGGCTCCATATTTTCTGTCCATGTATCTTTAATTGGCCCGAGTACAGGCTGGCTTTGGTCAGCTCACCAGAAAGCCTGGTTGAGGGAAGGCTGTATCAGCCACTAAGGGAGAGAGCTGCCGGCCTTCTGTGTCTTTCTGAAGTGCTATGTAATTGCTTTCAGTAGGTTTATGACCTGAGGGGGTGGCTCATGCGGTTATGAATATAGTGTGTGTGTGTGTGTGTGTGTGTGTGTGTGTGTGTGTGTGTGTGTGTGTGTGTGTGTGTGTGTGTGTGTGTGTGTGTGTGTGTGTGTGTGTGTGTGTGTGTGTGTGTGTGTGTTTAACATTAGTTCACCACCTTGTTTAAATCGAGACGTAATATATAAAAAAAAAAAAGAAAGGGGAATTGAATGCAAAGGTTAAAACCGTTTCCTTTCCTGGAGACTTTCCGGAGAACTATTCGACTGAGGTCATTTTGACGACAAAGCGACTTTAAAGGATCGACACTCCACTGCTGTTTATCCATCGCTCCACAATGACTTTGTCAATGGATATTAACAATACTGTAGCCCCCCCCTCCTCTGGGGTCCCCATGGTGTTTGCGGACTGAGTTATGGGCTAGTTCCCGGTCACCATTACATCATACACAAGAATACAAGAAGCCACGAACAATGACGCCCACCATTTGTGGCGGAGTATCTCCTGATCTTCATTGTGACCTGGGGGGTATTCATCATACAGGTCTGACCGGCCCGGTCTGGGCTCCAGTCTGGGAGCCCTGACTGGGCTCCCATGGCAGGCAGGGAGTCGGACCCCCTGTCTCCACGACCTGTGCATTTCCCAGAAGCAACCCCCCCCCCCACCTACCTCCACTCCCCTTGTAACATTTCTAATAAATTCCCCTGTCATTATGGTCGGTGCGACGTGTCTGGGGAAGTTAATATGTTAAACCTTCAAGGCGTGCCAAAAATAACGGCAGGGGACGATTGTTTAGCGGAGAAAGGCCATTGTCTGTGCATGGGAAGCTCCGCCATCTCAGGGTCTCTCGGAACCGATCTCGCTTGGATCATGTCCCCCCCAACCCCCCCTCTGCTCCCCCCTCCACCCCCTTCCCCAACACCCCCCCCCCCCCCCCCCCCCCCCCCCCCACCATCTCCCTCTCTTCCCAATGCTTCATTCACCTTTGTGAATCGGGAACAAAGCTTTCGATAACGCCACAAGAATTGTCTTCTGACGGGACCATCCTCCCGAGCGTGGCAAACTCAAACTTGTTAGTAGGATTTGAAATGGATCCAATTGGCTTGGTTCAAGACCAGGTAACCTGAGTGGTGTGAAGGGTAACCTGTTGAGACACTGAACAATCATTTTAAAGCATTTTGGGATATGCTGTCGCAAAAAGACAACCCACAGCAAATCTCTCCTCTGGCATCCTACTGCTTTGAATGTGAGTATGTGTGTGCGCTGGGCCGTCGGACTGTGGGGGAAAGGTGGACAGTTGTGGGGGGGCCCAAGGCATGGGGGGGGGGCCCATGGGAATAAAAAAAAAAAGTGAAAAGGTTTTTTATTTCTTTTGAATTTTCTACCATCCCCTAGTGGTAGGAGTCACACACTGCCGCTAGGCCACGTCCCCCCCCCCGAACAATTCAGCGCAGGGGGCTGGTAGGGTTAATTCGGGGCCCAGAATTTGGTGCCACGGCCGTGTGTGTGTGTGTGTGTGTGTGTGTGATATACTGTATGACATACTGTATGACGTAGCCGCATCATCATCAGTCCGGCTTCGTATTGACCTTGAGGTTATACTGTGCTCAACGTGGCGTCGTGTTGCAGATTGTCTACAAAGTCACCAGAGAGATTTGTCCCGGTGAGAGCTACTCCTGTTCATGAAGGCTGAGGAATATTCATGTGATAACATGGCTCCTGATATCCACGGTGAGAGACACACACACACACACACACACACACACACACACACACACACACACACACACACACACACACAGTCTGTGTGCGTGTATCCAAACTATGTTCACTGTAAGCACACCCAAGACCTACAGGTCGACCCGAACATAGCGAAGTGTGTCCTCACACACAGCAGCTCATGTCTCCCTTTCCTCCCCCCCTCCCTCCCGGTACAGAGGAGAGACAGTACCGCTGTGAAGATTGCGAGCAGCACTTTGCGTCCCGCACGCAGCTGCTGGAGCACCAGAAGATGCCCTGTGGGCTGCCTCATTCCTCCTGCCACCACACAGGTCGGTACCTCCAATCCACGACGGCTCCTCTATTCCCAGGCCTTGTTTGCTACTGGGACAGCTATCGAAGTGACAGTGGAATGATCGCTGGGTGGGGAAGGGGAACGAGATGTCTGCCTGTCCGGTGCAAATCCATCTCATGGTCGTTTCATCTTCCCAGGAGTGGACAGCGACCTGGAGGCCAAGGAAGCAGAGGACCTGAGACCCCTTCACCTGGCCCACGGCCCCTACGAGTGCAAGGAATGTGACCAGGGTGTTCTCCGATGTGCAGAGGTACACGCACACTCGACCTCACACACCCCACGCATACATTCAGTGAGGAGGTTTCCGGAATTGTAGCACACGCTTGTCTTGTTTTTTTTTTCTCAATTTACATGTTTTTCCATTTGTTAAGTCTATGTATAAATGTGTTGAGTCAAATGGGTACCTGTGTACATTTAGCGTATCTGGTATCCTCAACTCCCTATCTCTGGTTCTCCGTCAGCCTGGAGATCCATGCGCTGTCCCACTCTGAGGAGCGCGAGTACAAGTGTGACCAGTGTCCCAAGGCCTTCAACTGGAAGTCCAATCTGATCCGACACCAGATGTCCCACGACAGCGGCAAACACTACGAGTGTGAAAACTGCTCAAAGGTAGAGTGATGCCTATTGGCAGAGAGAGCGAGAGGGGGAGGACAAAAGGAATGCAAGAAGTGTGTGTGTGTGTGTGTGTGTGTGTGTGTGTGTGTAAGCGAGTGTGTTTCCAAAAGAAGAGGAAGTGTTTGTGTGTAGCCCCTGAGAAGTGTGAGTAGATAGAGATATAGATGGTGTGTTCGCTCGTGTATCCAACCACACACATCCCCTTCAGCCTGTTCCGTTCCTCCCTCCCTCCCTCTCTCTCTCTCTCTCTCTCATCTCTCTCTCTCTCTCTCTCTCTCTCTCTCTCT
>NC_082397.1:2704637-2744637 GCF_031168955.1 Gadus macrocephalus
AAGCTCCTTGAATGTGTACTCTTGATGTGAGCACATTTGTGTTTAAGTTGTGTGGTATGTATTTATCTACACCTTGTCTGGAAAACATGTGCACATTTGTCGACAACCAAACGAGAACATATCGGTCCACAAATGTACCGCATATGTATGCACTTGTTTTTAATGTAATTTTTTTGTTTCACAGAAAAATACAAATTTCCAATGCTTGGTGCAATTCCCATAGCCTAGTTAACTATTGCAACAGGCAACGAGCCTAGATCGCCTCTATGGGACAACGAGGCGACATAATTGACTCTTTCTTTCCATGCGCCTCCCCGCTCCCTCTCACCTTTGAAATGGCCCGATCTATTAACCGTTTTAATGAGCTCCGCTGGACGAACGCAAAATGCATGGCCCATTGCACAATATGAGGGGACGCACTTCTCGGACTTGGAATCGAGATGCTCGGACCGCACATCAACAACAACAAAAACGACACTCAACTGCGTCCAAGCGGTCTGGGATTCCACGCGCATGCGGAGGGCAGCCAGGCACACAATCGCTCGAACAACATTTCGAACAAATCGGTTCGATTAATTGATTTCAAGGCCTAAAAATAAATCATTTGCCATCACCCGAGCAAAGTACCCTGTAGCCGCGTCGAGGTTATTATTTACAATAGAAAATCCTCGAGGATGCTTATTGTAATGTGCCGCCATGGCTGAACTAAAGGACCCATTGAGAACAAGTTTCAGTGAAGCAGGAGTTTCTGTGGCGCGCCACGTCACAACTTGGGCATGTGGACAAATCAGTCAGTCGTCATCAATCACTTTTCCGTTCACCACCTCTCCATCACCCCACCCCCTTCCCTACCGTCACCCATTTAACGTACCTATATTTTCCACGGCGCACGAAGGCCTACTTGCCTACTCTGGACACTGAGACACACACTGAACACATTTACCAGCAGACCTCTTATGAGGGGGTCTGGGAATTTAAATATTCACTGTTGACATTGTGCAGAGCTGGCTCGGGGCCAAAAAGGCTCCAGTCCTCTAAGGACCGATGTGCCATACGTCTGAGAATTTCAGAACATTTTCTCCAGCAAACTTATTGGGTCTCTTCATCTTCCATCTCGACTAAACGCCAATGTATCCCCTCATTTCCAAAATCTTAGGATAAAGGTTTCAAGTTATAGGAAGGACTATTGCTCCTTGCTGTTTCCAATCTAAACATATTCAATGTTATACGCACGCAAAATGAGGTTTTGTTAAGTGTTGCGTGGTGCATGTATGCGTTTATGAGCGTGTGTGTGTGTGTGTGTGTGTGTGTGTGTGTGTGTGTGTGTGTGTGTGTGTGTGTGTGTGTGTGTGTGTGTGTGTGTGTGTGTGTGTGTGTGTGTGTGTGTGTGTGTGTGTGTGTGTGTGTGCGTGTGTGCATGTGTGCTGGCGCGCATGAACATGTGTGATTGTTTTTAACAAGGTCAGTATCAGTTAATAATTTTGTCTTATAGAATCCTTCCAGTTTTTATTTATTATCCATGTTAGGCCTACAGTCAATTAAAAAGGGCAGTTTAAGTATTGCGCAAATGTGTGCATCATTAATTTGACTGAATTACTGAACTTGTTTCACATAATCCCTCCTCAGATGGCTTTCGTTGAAATACATTCACTCTATAAATGTTTAGAGTTTCATATAAACGATTTCGATTGAGACCAACTTAAAATAAAATAGAAATCAAACATAAGAACTCATTGTAGCAATAAAAAAGCAGTTCTGGTTAATGAAGTACAGATTTCAGCCTTTATCGGACATAAAGGATTTTACCTTTTTTTTCATCACAAATCCTGGTCCAGTTGTAAAAGGATGAAGCCCAAGGACTATAAAGGTATAAACCAATGTCCTATTAAACATTTAAATTCAATGGATAATGTGAAATACCTATAAATACATATTCGTATAGGCCTACGTATTATTTATTTAATTTGTTTAAAATAACCATTATGAAGCAAAGGAGGATGAGGAAAAAAAGTCGACCAGGCAAAATATGAATAAAGAAACTTAGAGACTGGTCTCGAAATATATTGTTACGTAGTAGTAGTTTTAGTTTTTAATCCTCTCATATCGACTTTTTACTATTTATGTATACGTATTTTTATTGTATAAATCCTTGATATGGTACAGCCATCATTTAAAAAACAAGCCCTCTTGAAATCGATAGATAAAATCATGTTAATTAAACATTAACATATTTTATATGAACGAATAATCCTTGATTAACATGTGTACAAAAGAATGCAACATCCTTGAGGTATGTACAGTCCCCTTGCATTAACCAACAACTCAGTAACCCTATCTTGTCCATATGTTGCACCTGAAACGTTCATGCACATAAAAACGTGAAACGGTTATTTAGTCGACAGTGAAAACTGCAGAAAGCTTCCATTCAATCTGAAATCATTAAACCCTTCAACATGACCTACACCATGGTATTCGGTTCACTCCGGTGCAGCCTAGACATAACACGACGCACCTATCCATTACATATCCCATTGAACCCTTTATAAACAATGACAATAACCACCGGTGCCAGCTTACATTACACCACGCAGATTGTAGTTTTGTCGCAGTTTGTCCCTCTTATCTGAGAAGAGTCTCTCTATATCTTTTTCTGTAGTGCTCCTCCAACAAATGAAAGTTGCCCATGTCCCAGCGTCTGCACGCAACAGTCCTGCCCTGACAGCAGACTATGGGCTGCGCTGCAGCGCCCACTACATGCAACGGGGATCCCGGTGCCGGAGCGGACAACTGTGAAGTTCAGCCCCATCGTTCGCTAAACTTTTAACTTAGGTTTTGTTATACCCTACGACCGGGGTGAACGCGCTATTTTCGCGACAAGAGCGGAACTGGAAGGTTCTGACAGCATAAACGCCAAATATCTAACCGACGGCTATGCAAGATAGAAGTGCGTGGAGAACTAGTGACTGTAAGGACTCCTGGATGCGGACGCAGCGATAAGTATAGACGGACAGGCTGTAGGTATAAGATGGCACACTGAAAAGGCAAATAAAGGAATGTTGCACCTACTTGTAGCAAGTTTCCGTGCCCTTCCTTTGGACCTCATGGTGCCCGTCTTTCGGCGTGGGGGTTTGTTTGATTATTTTTCTTGGATGTTTTTCCTCCTTTTTCTTTTTTCCTCTGTCCTTTTCTCTTGTGTTTCTCAATCCAGACTCGCTATCTATCGTGCATTGTCAGTTTGGACACCTTCGCACATGCGCACACCGCTAGCCCGCCAGCGCCGCCAGAAAAAGTTTGGGACGATTGATCACTTGATATGAGTGATCTGGTCAGATGGCACTCCGCGTAGATCTCTCCGTTTCAGGGTTTCAGGGATCACTGAGTCATAACGTGCAGGAGGCTGTAGTCAGCGCCCCGGATCTACGGAGAGCTGAGGACCTTCATTAGAACGATCTTCAATGTACAAAGAGCACCTTTGTGTTGAAATTGTGTCACATTAATCAATGTCCATTTAAATTACCAATGTTGAATGTATTCATTAATTACAATTAATTGGTTTGTATAGGCTAGAGCTATTTAATTGTGTTTTTAACCGTGGTATAACGACCACTGGAAAATGAATGAAAAACTTCCCTGCTCCCAAATGGGCATTCAGCTGACTAGGTTTGAATGCTCAGTTTCTCCCCCCTTATGACAATTATTTAGCCTATATGTAAAAATCGAATACGCTCATGGGGAAAGCCGAAAGCTGGAAATGACTTTGACCAGCAGGAAACATTTCCATTGTATTCTATATTTCTCTGCATGTTTTGTATTATGTTAAACAATTAAGGGGGCAGGGCCATACATAGGCTAATTGTTATCGTTTTCAGGCTTGAATTTCGATTAAGTTAAATGTTATACTTTTTCAGGTAGGCTATTTATTCTGACTTTGATCTTTATACTGAAATAGTCCAGTGCATAGTCAATGGAATATTAAGCATGCAACCTGTCAGTGATCAAATTGGTCCATTTAGGTCGAAGATATCAATAAAAACCTTTGATTTGAAGAATTATTCATCAAGAATCTCAAATCGAGATACGCCAAATAATGTAGATTAAGCCAAACTGGACAATGTTATGGCGTCATCTCACAAATAAACTTTTGCGGTGGGAACACGCATCGAGGATTTACAGTTATTGGGAGCAGTTCAGTTTTTTGTAATTTAGCAGGCCAATTAATCCAAAGCGATTAAGACGTTATCATTAAGTAGCCGTGTAGGGGTTTGGTTAATTTAAATACTTTTTATTACAATAGACTTAATTAATGACAGTGTGGGCAAGATCGATTTAAAATGGAACAACTTTAAAACGGAAAACAGTTTGAGGACTGTGTGTGTGCGTGTGCGTGTGCGTGTGCGTGCGTGTGTGTGTGTGTGTGAGGGAGAGAGAGAGAGAGAGAGAAAGAAGAGAGAGAGAGAGAGAGAGAGAGAGAGAGAGAGAGAGAGAGAGAGAGAGAGAGAAAGGGGGAGAGAGAGAGAGAGAGAGAGAGAGAGAGAGAGAGAGAGAGAGAGAGAGAGAGAGAGAGAGAGAGAGAGAGAGAGAGAGGGGGGGGTTAAAGAAAAAGTGAGTCTAGAGAGGGAGACACACAGAGGGAGAGAGATTGCATGTGCGTGCGTGTTCTTGTAGCGCGTCCATGTAGGAGCCAAGTGGGTGGTATAGTTTGGTATTGTGAAGTCTCTTTAAGGATATTTATATTGTGAACAGAGGATTTGAGGATTTCATTGAGTGAAACGGCGGTTTGTCATTTAACTAAGAGAGACTTGTACGGATTCTTTGGTGTGGTTGTACCTCACTCTACCTCTCCACTCTAATGACATAAATGGTGCTATTAAGTTGGCTGTAGGCCTGCGCCTGCACAGCGCTTACAGGCGGCCGCGCCGCGCGCAACCTCCTGGAACCCGCGCATGCATAGGCGGCAGCGAGGTAGCGTGCTCAATTAGCCTATAAATGGAAACAGTTTTCATTCAGTAGAATATATAACGAACTGCAGCCTATACATTCGCCTCCACCCTCACGGTGCGCCTATTTGCTTCTCACTGCATATTTTAATTCGATACGCTCATCTCAGTTTGGCGAGTCAGGGGCAGGGTCCGAGGGGGGATTTCCCATCGCACTGTGCGGTTGTAATTATTAAAAATTAATTGGGTTCAAGACCCCTCTATTGCAAGTATAGCTAAATTATTGTCTCGTTTCTCCTTCAAGTCACTTTTAAATCACATTAAATAACACTAATATAGTAATGGATAGCCCATGTTAACACATGGGCTAATTAAGGATTTTACAAGGTGACAAAACAGCCTGATTCAAGTCATAAGGATAGTCTATGTTTCAATACAATATTAGTAATAACAATAATTAATATAATAATACAAAATATTATTATTGTCATTATTATTATTAATAATAATAATAATGATTATGAAAAAAAATAATGACAATAAAATCGACGTTTATCAAAGTGACAAGGAGCCTGCGGCCATAAAAAATTACTATCGCCTGTGTGCGATTGGATAGTAATCAAAAAAAAATTCAACAGGAATATTTATCATCCGCTGAACTTGAAACAAATTGAGGATGGAAGACAACAATTCTGAGTTAGCCTGCCTATTAAATAAACTAACATCGATTTTTTTTAATTAAGACGACTTATTCCAGGTTTTTTCCAACCATTATAATTGTATTCAGCAGCAACAGCACAATAATGATAATAATAAATGAAATATTAATAAGAATAAGAATTATTTTTATAATAAAAATATATGGTTGAAAACAGGCCTATAGGATTTATTCTTGAAAGGCCTAGATTTACCACTTTCTTCTGGCTAAATTGAGGACTATATCCCAATGGACTGAAATAGGCTTTTTTTGCGGTCGAAAAAAGCCTATTGACCAGATAAAACGTTGATTATCGTTTCTATTCGAATCCGTTTAATGACCCTTCCAAATTTCAGAAAATATACAGTCATATAGGCCTATCCTATCTGATCTTTGTGGCAAAGTTATGCCGTGAAAAAATCTAGGTGAACAAATCATAATTAGTTAATTTGCGTAGAAAGGGAGCAGTTCCGTTATGCATTTTTGGTGAGATTTCTGAACTTCTGGTCTCAGAGACCAGCAGAAATCAAATAAGAAGAAGTCAAATAAAAAAGACAAGGAGATAGGTAACTTTGCTGCTTTCATATTTAACAAATAATCAAATAGAGGCACTTGGGTAAGAGAGGTAATCAGTATGATATATAATAAGGTAGGCCTATAGGATTTCACATCCTGCAGGCCGTTTTTATTTTCTAAAATTCGTGAGTTGATGGATCAGGCCTAATACACAGGAAAATAATATATTCATTCGATCCCGTGATTTTACATCAGACAATTCGCGTCTCATTAATCTGACCAATAATACCGCAGAAAGCTGCGGTATTGAACTAATTAAAACCTCGCCTTATTATGAGATTTGTAATATAAGGTTGCCACCTAGTGAACTTTTTAAGTACTGCTACTATTTCAAATCAGAATCATAGCTACAATTTCAAGATCCATTGACTTGAACCATTAGCCTATAAAGCCTACATATAATAGGCCTACATAATGCATTTAGCACAAGCTTCATAGATGCTCCAAAGCTACTTAATGGGGCTTCCTTTTTTTTTTTCTACAACCAGTTATGCCCTGTGTATATACAGCTTCACCTGTAAATATTTATTAATTCATTCAAAATGTTAATTATTTTATATTATGCGGGGGCTGGGGGATACTGATGGGTTATAAGTGAGAACACTGACATGGATCAATGTTCAATGCTCACTCACCAAACTCAAATTGAATCAGGAAATGATCTGCATGTATCTTTGCATGTAGAACATATTAGCATTGGCATATGAAGTATTTTGGTGTTGGTGTTGGCTTCGACATAACTTGACGACTATACGACTTGCTGAAAGCCAGGCCCACCCACACCGAGAATATAAGTGCTTCTAATGATTCTTCCGGGATTCAGGATCAAGCCGGTGACATAACAATTAGCGTAAGACACATTCTGGAAAAACAGTTTGATTTAATGAGGCGGTTTGACGGAGTCTTCCAAAAGGTTGCATCTATCTCCATCCTATATCCTTGGTCAAAGAGATGCATCCTGCACGAGCGGCACAAACACACATAAACCGACGCACACACACACACTCACACACACGGACACGGACACGGACGCGCACGCGCACACACACACACACACACACACACACTTGACTGAATACACAGAATCCTCCCCCATTGAGTCCGATTGATGTTCCACATTGCTCCAGACCATTTAACCCAGAGATATGTGACAAGTCAATCAATAGCACACTACCATTATTTATCTTTGGTTTCCAGTAACCGCCTGGTGTCTTCGTCAGGTTTCCCGCTCGCTGGGCAATCAAGAAACAGACAATGAATGGGATGGCCTCACGTGAACGCCCCACAGGTAGTAAGAACACAACACAGTCTCAACAGGTGGTCAATTCGATAGCTGAAGACAATTCTAATGTACTAGGCCTACCTCGGCAACTGCTTCTCTACTGCTATGACTGCTATGACATCTGGTAATAATGTATTTAGAATCGCTCAACTTCCCCATAGTTTTTGGACCCTGAAATACCCAAGCTGACTCGCTGTCTGTTACCAAGCTGTGGTGGAAGAGGTATTTTATAATGTGAATAAAAACGTCAGTATACCTGCCATGCTAAAATGTTTGCGTTACATTTCTTTATTTTTAACCACCGCTCACATAGAGCACCTAATATATAAGAAGCACTACCATTTGAAGATGTTCTGGTAGGCCTACTCCTCCAGCAAGGGAGGGATTCCTCTTCCAAGGTTTATTCCATCTTTGGGGAGTTTTTCCTTGCCCTGAAAATGACTGTGTTGGGAGGTTGTGCAACATTTTATTCAATAAATAAACTTGATTGAGGATAATCTCTGGTCGATTATTTTTTTTATTTGAATAAGAATTACAACATGCTAAATAAACCCCCACTTGGTTGCTGGAAGACAAATGGACCATAGAGAGATAGAGAGATAGAGAGATGGATGGATGGATGGATGGATGGATGGATGGATGGATGGATGGATGGATGGATGGATGGATGGATGGATGGATGGATGGATGGATGGATGGATGGATGGATGGATAGATGGATAGATAGATAGAGATAAACAGCCTACATTAGATGGATGAACAAAGCTCACGGTAAATCCTGATCCTGAAGGTTCTTCTCATAGAGGACACGTAGAAGGAGGCTGAGAGAAACCTACAAACCAGCGCGGACCCGTGGTGAGCGCCGCCCGCGGTACCGCCTACAACCGAGGTGAACGGCGGCGCCCACCACGGCTAGCTGAGCCGCGCAGAACAGGACCATGCGGCCGGCGGGGACCAGGTGGTCCCACGTCCACGCGCAGCGCTCCGCTCCCCGCAGCCCACCACCCACCTCCTTCCTGGCTCTGTCCGGCGTGGGGCTGTGAAGGAAGAAGATGGCCTTCACGTCCAGGAAGCTCTCGACCACGTCGCTTTCTGTAAGGCTGGTCACCTGACAGCGCCAGCTCATGTTAAGCCCCGCCCCCTCATCCTCCTGGGGCAGGGTCACAAACAGGGTGACGTTACAGCGGGCGGCCTGGGTCGCAAACCTGTGGCAAACAGAGGTATAGTGGAAAACGTGTGTCAGAAGGTGTTT
Organism: Gadus macrocephalus; assembly: GCF_031168955.1. Classification (NCBI taxonomy): domain Eukaryota; kingdom Metazoa; phylum Chordata; class Actinopteri; order Gadiformes; family Gadidae; genus Gadus; species Gadus macrocephalus. Next base: position 2,713,382 of record NC_082397.1, read on the forward strand.
GGAGATGACGCAAGATCAAAGTTACAGGTTTTTTATTTAAACCTGCACTATGTTACTTTTCTACTGCAGCTATCAACTTCGATAAAAAAAAATCTGAACAAGAAAGATCCTCAACGGGTCCATCCATCCAGGGCATATTCCTCTACAAATCATTTTATCCTGGTCCACTTTGGTCAAAGCAGGTGACCGGATATCCTTATCAGCCAATCAGAGATTATACATGCAGTAGGGTTTGTTGACCTAAAGAGGGAGGCCTCTTTCTGCATCGCAAATCATAATCTACCAGTGGGGTTGGTGTCGGGTTCTCCTTTAACAGGTGTGGCTTCCTTGAGAGGCGCAGACCTTCAGCGGGGAGAGAGGGGGGTCTTACCTGGCGTGGTCTGGCAGGGTGGAGCCGTGATGGCCCAGCCCCCAGCTCAAGAGGAAGGAGCGGTTTTTGTTGTGAGAGAGACAGTTCCAGGGGTCGTGGTAGGTGTGGAGCAAGCAGTTCAGGGCCAGCCTCCCGCCAGGCTTCAGCTGGCTCAGTGGGCTGGTGGTGGACACGGTGAGCAGGGAGAGGTATACGTTCACAACAGCCTTGGGTTCACTGCCGTTAGGATAGCAAAAGTACATCCCCGCGTCTCCGGGCTGAAGGCGGCTGAGGCGGAGCGAGCAGTTGGAGCCGACCGAGGTGCGATTGGACCGCTGCGTGTCCTGCTGGACCTCCCCGTCTTTCACCTGCAGATGATGCTGCCGGCAGTTGCTCTCACAGAACAGCCAGGAGCATTGTGGGAGAGGGTTGCTGTGGCCGCAGGGTAGGGTGACGTTGCCATCGACGTTGCCGTACACTCGGGTCTCGGGTTGGCTCACACCCATCACACCTGCGCAGGTAGACACACGGAAACGATTTTTGTGTAAAAACGGAGAAGTCTTGTACGATCGGACTGACCGTACGGTCCGTACGGATCCGGGCTTATACCGAATTCTGCGACCCACCAAAAAGTATGAACCCAGGGGGGCGCTGTGGGGCATTTTCTGCAACATGCACGAGTTTGAGGCGTAGTGTGCATTATAACAAAAACATAAATAAAACTTAAGAGCTCCCCCCACCCCCGCACCTGTTATTAAATGTGCTTAACGCATTGATTTGATTAGCATTTTACAGACCCATACAATAGACAGGGCGTTTAGGCCTACGGTCAATCACCGTTGATTCGTTCCCCATAAAGAGCTACGTAGTCAGTGTTTAATTAAGTTGTTTTACCTTAAAGCATTTCCTATAATAGGCTAGGCTTACTCTGTAAAATGCTGTTTAGTATTAACCTTTGTATCAAGAAAAGAAAGACCCACCAGTGGGGGGAAATCTTATATTTTATTTACATTTTGGATATAAGGCACACCGTTTTTACGCCTGTCTGCAGTGCCTTCGCACTTTTTTGAAACCAGGTCCGTTGAAGAAGAGAAAACGCCGCCGCCCCCGCCGCGTTTCATTTGTTTTCATCCCCTTTGTGAATTGAATTACTAACTGTACATTAGCTTTCTCCGTTTGCATACAGCCCGCAGGCTTGATGCGCATGCTCCGCCTCAACGTCTTCTTTTTTTGATGGCGAACCAGCGCTTCATTATGCAACTTTTATATGCAAAATGTATTTATTTATATTCAAAAAGCCCTTGAATATCTACAGCATTCAAGTTCCATCCTCGGATTTATTTAGCTTTGAGGCATTAAAGGATAGAACACGCCAGGTTTTGAAAAAATATATTATTTTTTTTTACACTTTAAATAATACCTAAATCATATTTTACACTGTAAATAATGTAGACTCAATATTTCGTCCTTTCCCACAGAATCCCCCCCCTCTACTGCTATGGTTCATTTCTCACATAGGCAAAATTCTGCATGTAAAATGCAGCAGATTTACCACTCCAAAAATAAGTACAGTAGCCTACTTGTATATCTTGCACAAATGTAGAAAAAAATATGGTTCATTAAAATTCTCTTATTTAGGCTGGTGGATTAGGGACCTAGATGAAATTGTATAAAAACCTAATAAAAAATATATTTTTAAAGTTTCACGGGCAGATAACTACCTCAGTTGAGGGAATAAACTGAATACATATCCTAGTGACCCTATAGAATTGAAAATGTTAGTACCTGTTAGAATGTGATGAAGCAGGAGTGTTGCTAAGAGATATGCATGCATCCTTGGTTCTCTCTTCTGTCTGTTTGTCTGGCTGGTCGATGTTTGTTGCTCGTAGCGGTAGAGTCTTTTGGTCCCTGGTCCGGATGGTTAAGTGTGAGGTCGGGCACGTCTCATTTCCTGTCAAGAGATTTGCAACTTTCCTCGACGACGGGTTTCAAACTTTTCATCCACCACAAAAAAATCGATAGCACTTCGGCCACATTGAGATGCCATTTGAAATAAAATGAACAGTTGCGCCTTTTAAAGACTACGTAAGAAGCTGAAATCAACTCCTGTGTGGGAGAAAATGCATTTTTGTCAGTGTCCAAATATTATTTGTGCTTTTAGTTTTCGAGGAGGTTGTGGGCATGTTGTGGGGAAGCCTTTCTCATGTCTTCTGTTATTTAAAAAAAATGCTGACTGCACTGCTTGAGGTGAAAGGGTTAAATGTGACAATGCATTGATTAAACTAAAGATGTTTGTCAGCGAAAGAGGCTCCAGGGAGGGGCAATGTTACAGAGGAAACATTTAGCGGTGGAAATATGATTTTGATTTCTGATTCTCTATCTACCCCGCTGTGGTTGGACCACAATAAGACCAGGCTTCTAAACAGAAAGACCTTCACAACTCACCCAAAATGGGTGCACCCCTCTCGTAACCTCAACACAATAACCCATCAGAAAATAGGTGTACTTTAGTGGCTTGAAAGTTGTTTCAAGACATTCCTGCGATTCAATACAAAACAAACCCTTTTATTGGTTATATTGAATTAAATGGTAAACTCATGTTTAACATGAGGACGACGATCATGACAATAAAGATGGGGATAAGGGTGATTATGTTTTGTTCATTGGGATGGTACTGGCTTGTTCCCACCAGTGATGATGAGGACGCTGATGGAGATGTTTGGTCCGCACAGTGCTGACTGAGTTGCCGTGGTGATGATGAGGAGGATGATGTTGATGGTGTTCTTTGTCGCACGGTGCTGATTGGTGAGCGATGACGGTGGTGGAGACGACGGCGCTTTGTTCAGAAACCAGGGCTGGTTCCCCGGTCTCGAGCAGCGCTCCCGCGTCCTACCACCAGGTGAAGGTGACCTTGAAGAAGCAGTCGTAGCTCCGGGACAGGAAGGCCCGGACGGGCGGCTCGGGCTGGATGGCCACGCGGTAGCCGCGGCTCTCCACGTCCATTCGGACACAGTCCAGCAGGTCGGCGACGGACGGGGTCGCCTTCCACGGCCCGAACGTCACCACGGACTCCCTCCCCGCCTCCAGGCTGCCCATGGCGTTGTCATGGAGACCCAGGTCCTCCTCCGTCCGCAGGACACAGATGAGGATGCCCGAGCGGCGGCTGGCCACCGCCTCGGCCCGCGCGATGCGGATCAGAACCTGGAGGGCGTCGGGAGAACGTCAGTCCGGGTTCGGGACCCCATCGCAACAACGTTAGACTGGGTTTAGACCCCATCAAAACACACCGCCAGTCTGGGTTTATACCCCATCGCAGCACAACGTTAGACTGGGTTTAGTCCCCATCAAAACACACTGCCAGTCTGGGTTTATACCCCATCGCAACAACGTTAGACTGGGTTTAGACCCCATCAAAACACACCGTCAGTCTGGGTTTATACCCCATCGCAGCACAACGTTAGACTGGGTTTAGACCCCATCGCAGCACAACGTCCATATGGGTTTGGACCCCATCGCAACAACGTTAGACTGGGTCTAGACCCAATCAAAACACACCGTCAATCTGGGTTTTCCCCATCGCAATACAACGTCAGACTGGGATGGAACTCATAGCAACACAAAGTTAGACTGGGTTTAGACCTCATCTAAACAGAATGTCAGCCTGGGTTTAGACCTCATCGAAACACAATGTCAGCCTGGGTTTAGACCTCATCGAAACACAATGTCAGCCTGGGTTTAGACCTCATCGAAACACAATGTCAGCCTGGGTTTAGACCTCATCGAAACACAATGTCAGCCTGGGTTTAGACCTCATCGAAACACAATGTCAGCCTGGGTTTAGACCTCATCGAAACACAATGTCAGCCTGGGTTTAGACCTCATCGAAACACAATGTCAGCCTGGGTTTAGACACCATTAAAAAAAGTCTGCCTTGGTTTATCGTTTATGATGTATAACTGCATTTTATGCTTTAAAGCCAGCATTTTAACAAGTAGCCTACTACTATATTATTGTGTATGAGAACATGATTGCATACAAGCAGTATTTTATCGTATATCACGTGTATAATTGTTAATGACCATGTATAAACAGTATGCTATTGAGTATAACTGTACATTATTGTGTATACAATATACATTATTGGGCATAACTCCCACCTCGATGTTCTCAAGGTAGTGAGGGACTCTGGAGAGGAACTGCTGTCGCCCCACTGTCTCCCCGAAGTTCTGCGGTGACTCCGACAGCAGCTTCACCAGAGGCTTGATGTCGTAGTGGAGGGCTTCTCTGAGAACCTGCACACGCGTACCAAAACCACCACAACACACAAACCTTTTTTGAAAAATGCGCTAGTGTTGTGCCGTAACGCATTCCTAGACCATACGTAGGATAGATGCTAAACCACCTTAAAATCCAAAAGAAAATGTATGTTTTAAGGACAAAATGCATTCTTATTGTCCTAGTTTGTGGGCTTCACTTCACCACATAGTTCTACCAAGTGCCTGCATGTGGGTGCTGGTGCTCCTTCCTGTGAAACTCCCCTCACCCCACTGCACTCATGCTACAAACCTCCTTTATGTTCTCTGTGGGTACACGGTCCATCCGCAGGTAGTCGAGCACGGCTCCGAAGTGCGTGCCGTCCCGGTCGATGAAATAGCGCCCCCCGGCGTCCGTACGGAGCTTGGGCGGCTTGCCGCTGAACAGCTCCGCCATCCGAGAGTCGGGATGCCTCATCAGCGTGCTCAGGAAGGTAGAAAACAGGTGCCCACCAACATTGAGTTGCACCACAGGGGACTAGGAGCAGAGGAAGTTATTAAAAACAGATTTACAGACTAATGGATTATTATGCCTATCATTTGGAAACGTTGAATCAACTCGACCTATTCTATTTTCAAATATATTTAGGGATGCGCAAAAGGACATCAAAATCGATCAAATACTTTCAACTATATATCATATATATATATATATATATATATATATATATATATATATATATATATAGTTAGTGTGTGTGTGTGTGTGTGTGTGTGTTGAGGCTTATCTTTCCCTAATGTGCTGCTATCCCAAATTGAATAAAAATAGAGAAAAAAAAAAAAAGACAAATGTTTCTAAAATAAATAACAGGTCATTTCAAACGGCACTAAAACCTTTGGTTTAAGGGACACCTTTGAAACATGGGATCATATGGTGCTATATATTTTAAACCCATTAGTAAAGAAAGAAAAATAGATCTATCTGGTAAACAATGGACAGATGTTGCATGAGACCAACAGCACTCCAGGAAGGGCGTCCTGGACATACTGGTTTGTTTAAATAGATAAGCGCAGTATCGCTGATCACAAGTTGGCCATCAGCACGCCAGCAATGTCGAAATAAGTTCTTAAAGCATTGCATTGCTTTATAGGAGTACTTTTCACATTGCAATGAGTTGGTTTTGGGGGTTGAGGACTAGCCTACCACATGTGCACGCAGCGCAGTGAATGCGTCCGGTCATAGCACGAATATATGACTAATGTTTAGGTACAATCAATCAACCACGTACTCACATTTAGATTTCAGGGAGGAAAACTTGATAGGCCTACCAAATTCTGCTTCGACCATTTCCTCATCGCTGAATGTGTGAAACAGAACAGCTGAGACCGGCTCAAAATGTAGTGACCAGACTTTGCAGTACACGCATTTAATATCCCCACGTTTGTGCAAAATACGGACAGACTTACCATGCAGTACACAATACAGCTATCGTTACAGATCCCGTCTGCGAAGGGACGATATTGGATAAAACCGCGGTCCCGCGCAATAGCAACCCGTCAGGAATTACAAAAGTTCGCTGCGATTTATCACCAACAACGAAAGAGGACATATCATGAACAAACTTCTACCATCAAGTAGTTACCGTCATGGCACGAGCTGCCGGTTTCCCATGCGATTTTAGGTCGGGCAAACTCATTTTCCTCTCTCCGCACCTATCCGCTCAGCAACAATATGGTTGATGTCAGGTCCCATGTAGCCAACAGTACAGGTGAGTTCCGGAGGCGTGTCTAGTTAATGACGCGGCACCGTCACTGAAGTTGCCTCAGTCGTTAAGCCTAAACTTCGGATGTCGTGTTATACCATTATTGGGATGCTAACCTTATGATGGTCACAAGTGAGGCCGCATTTTTTTTACTTTACAAGGGCTATCATTTTTAGAGGCGAATCCACGGGACAATTCAAATTTATGAAGTTGATATTGTTGCAACCCTCTGTCAACACTTCTACAAAAGGCCAATGAAGACATGCAGTTCAAACAACAGACAAGGCAGGATTGTTGTATTTCCAGATTTTATTGTTTTTTTGTACACAAAAATCTCAGGGTCTTGATTCCATCGGGAGAAGGGAGAACCTGCCAGAGAGAACGAGAATAGATTAGTGATCCACTGCACCAAGAACCATTTAAAAACTGACTGTCCCCTCACGCCTTACAAAAATATCCAGATTTGACTATCAACCCTTCTCAGACAAATGCCTCATATGTCTTCAAACTAGAAAGACTGCCCGCTCTGAGGAACCGGACCAGAACCACAAAACGTGGCCCTGGGCGGTCAGTCCCAGAGCAGACAGCCCAATTCCGACTCGTCATCGTATCATCACTGAAGGGGAACTAAACACCAGGTTAAGACTACGAGCATACTGCTCCGTCAACGGTCATGAGCCAAACGACAACAGTTCACACAAGGACAACGGTTTAATGTCATTACTATGCGACATGACTTGGCCCACTAGTCATGTTTTCCTGACACCAACTATTTATCCAAGATTACCTTTTTGAGATTACCAAAGCATGACCTTATTCAACTAGATCCATCGGCACAATAGATGTTATCGAAAGCATCTTGCAGTAAATACAGATGAATGTCACCAGGTAAGAGGCTAGGGCTGGGCGATTAATCTTATTTTGGTCAACGATCCCAAAATTAACAGAGTTTTGATTTATTATTTTTTTCTTTTTTAATGTATTTTTTATGTTTTATAGAAAGGGCAGAACAGCTGGATACATGTCGGTTTATCATTTTAGATCTGAACATGTTCTTTTTGACCATTTAGTGTATTTCATTAAGGCCCAATTTCAAAGTCCTCAGTGCCAAAAAAAAACCCGGAGACCGACTGACTAAATAAATAACCGTTTGAACAATCGTGATTTCAATATTGACCAGAATAATCGTGATTATGATTTTCCCCCATAACGGAGCAGCCCTACTCCTCCATCCCTCCTCCGCCCTTCCATGTGGTGGAGCGGACCGAGCCTTACCCTTCTACGCGGTGGGTGGAGGTGGTCCTCCCTGGGGCATGACGGGGGCATCAGGCTTGGCTCCCTTCTGCTCCGAGGTGGGTGTGGTGGGTAGGGGCTCGTCCTTGGGCTCGACGATGCTCACGTGGTCGGGGAGGGGCTTCTTGGGCCCGATCTTACCGGTGGGGTCCCAGGGCAGCATGATCTTGACCTTGATGCCCAGCACGCCTGAACACAAATACAGCTCCATGTTACTCAGCGAGTTGATCGACGCCGGTAAGACACGCCAGCTGGTCACCAGGGACACTGATGACCAATCACTGGTACCCCACTGTAATAGTGAAGATTGCAGCAGCCAGACTTGAGGCGTTTGCCCCGTTAGCACGAGGCCGGTGGACATGTTCTTTAAATCCTTTTGTTCTCGTTTCCCCCCATGGTGAGCCCATTTTGCAAAAAAGGACTTCAGAAGTTATTTTAAAATCACTGTCCGTCGCAGTACGAGAAAGGTGTTCACCTCGTCAACACCCCGATTACTAGCGTTAGCCGATTCCGACCGCAGTTAACCCGCCTCGCAGCAATACATGGCCAACTTCTTAAAGCCACTCATTGAGTTCACACATTTAACTAACTATTAGCCTCTATAAACCTTCTCAGACAAATGCCTCATATGTCTTCAATCGAGAAAGACCGCCCGCTCTGAGGAACCGGACCAGAACCACAAAACGTGGCCCTGGGCCGGTCAGTCCCAGAGCTGGACGGCCTCGTTTCCGACTCGTCATCGTATCATCACTGAAGGGTAATCAATAGGAGCCATTGCACGCTAGACTAAAGCTCTATAGTACTAAGTGGGGATTTCAAATTCCCTCGGAAATTCATGCATTATGGCAAGTAAGAACATTTATTTGTTTCTTAAAATACGTCTGCCTGATTGAATTATTTGAATTGTGGTCCGTTTCTTTTGAGTCCACAAAAATGATCCATGTAATCATTAATATAACGCCTGATCTATACATTTAGACCAGGCGAGTGTTTGAGTGTAGGGGAGAGAGTACATTGACGGAGGTAGTGGGTGCATTATTGAGTCCCAGTGTCTCACCCTGTCTGAGCAGGACGTGGCGGACGGCGGTGTCAACGTAGTAGTTGACGGGGTCTCCGCTGTGGATCATCAGACCGTCCACGAACTTCATGGACTTGGCCCTCTGACCCCTCAGCTTGCCGGACACCACCACCTCGCAGCCCTTGGCGCCGCTCTCCATGATGAAGCGCAGCACGCCGTAGCACGCCCTGGAGGGGAAGAGACCGATGTTAGTAACGTCTCGCTTCTGGTCCAACAAGCATGGGCAGGGTGGAGATTCTTCTGATTAAAAGCAAGATGGATAAATAAACATTATCCCCATCTACATGAGTTTTTTTTAAGTTATTTCCAAGTTTCTACATTTGTTTCACTCTGAAAGCACCTCATCATGAAACTGTTTAGCGGTTTCCAACAGCGGGACACATTTAGCTCTCTTTTCTACAACCCTTCTCAGACAAATGCCTCATATGTCTTCAAACTAGAAAGACCGCCCGCTCTGAGGAACCGGACCAGAACCACAAAACGTGGCCCTGGGCCGGTCGGTCCCAGAGCAGACAGCCCAATTCCGACTCGTCATCGTATCATCACTGAAGGGTAATCAATAAGAGCCAACAAATTATAGACGACGGCTACAAGGTATGAACTGGTGATCAATGATAAAACATCGTCAACTCTCTACACCAGTCAGTCAGCCAACTACACAGCTCTCCTGTGCCTGGTACGGTCACTTAGCCATGGCTTTCAGAAATTAGCAGATCATACAGTTTGTTTACAAAGAAAGGAAGGATCAGACGTTTCCATACCTACGCACGGCCAGACCTCCCAGCAGCTTGTAGCGCAGAGACTCTGCCTGGGCGATGGCGCACAGACCACGGGTTGCCACCTTCTCAGCGTAGAGCTGGAGGAGCAGAGGAAATGTTGATTAATACAAGTTAAGGTCAACTCCTGGTCAAGAACACAAGAAACCCACCTAGTTAAAAATATTCATCAGAGATGAATAGGCTACATTAAACCCCAATTTATTAGGGATACCATGCAGGCCTTTAGAGAAACCCTTCTCAGACAAATGCCTCATATGTCTTCAATCGAGAAAGACCGCCCGCTCTGAGGAACCGGACCAGAACCACAAAACGTGGCCCTGGGCCGGTCAGTCCCAGAGCTGGACGGCCTCGTTTCCGACTCGTCATCGTATCATCACTGAAGGGAGACCAGGCTGTTCAAACTTACAGGGCAGCTTAATAAATACACCCGCCCTATTGAGCCAGGGAACGTCACAACTAAAATAATGGCATGTAGGTTCAATTACATATTCCATTGTGCATAGAAAACTAAACCAAATCGGCAGTATCCACATCATTCACAGCCTAGTTCAACGTCATGCCAGATGCAACACAGACTGTTGCGTCTTACCTCCACACTGCCCTCTGGGAAGCCAAACCGCTTCTGGACCACAGCGGTCAGCTCTCTGATGCGACGGCCCTTCTCCCCGAGCACATTCTGGGTCCTGTGAACAAGAGTGAAGTGGTTTACTAAAACACGCGAGTCACTTTGGATAAATAGTGTGCTGTTCACTAGTCCCGGTTCCAGGGCATGCATGCATTGTCGTGTTCAAAAGCGTTTCAGTCTTTAAGGTAGCCAGATACATATCTCAAGTCTAGGATGATGTGGTCGCTGTTTCAGCAGGGCTCAAGACTTGCATTTTCATTTAGAGGCACATCCTGTCACAAACCATCCATCTGTGTAGGTTCAAGATAAGAGACTCCCTCACTTTAAATAAATTGTAAAAGGATTGACACCCTGTAGCAGCCCTATTTACTATACACCTGCAGCATTTGCATGAAAGCATCCTTGAAGATATCGGGATGACCCTAATCGTGGACTAACCACTGTACCTACCACTACCATCTCCTTTATGACAAACATTCCCTTGAACAAGTGTTTCCTGGACAACCCTTCTCAGACAAATGCCTCATATGTCTTCAATCGAATAGACCGCCCGCTCTGAGGAACCGGACCAGAACCACAAAACGTGGCCCTGGGCCGGTCGGTCCCAGAGCTGGACGGCCTCGTTTCCGACTCGTCATCGTATCATCACTGAAGGGAGACCAGGCTGTCCTGACTAACACGATATGGACTGTAGATCATTAGGATCTCTATATTCTACTTCCTTCATGCAACCTTTCAACAGAAGTGATTCTTTACCCCTACCAGCACTTTTAACAACTTGTACATCCAGTGTCCACCCACCAAGATGCAAAACACAAAAGACTATCTCTGTAGTCACATTCCGTTGCATACTGAAAGACCAAGTAACTCTTCGCTCTCCAGTGAGCACTCGCTAGAGACTTCTAGCTCTTTTCACTGCCTAACCACCAACAACAGCTAATGACGAACGTCAGTGTACCGTCTAGGGTGCAAGGCTCACCTTGTGGCCAGGATGATGATCTCTGTGCGGGTTGGGGTGACGCGCACCTCCACACCGGAGTAGCCATCCTCGGCGAGCTCGCGGGTCAGGAACTCGTTCAGCTCGGCCTTGAAGATCCCGTCGGAGACGAACTACAAACAAACGTGGAAACCGGCGTTAAACATAGTTTAGAGACATTTGTAAACCTCACTGACAATATCTGAAGTTTACTGCAAAGGTTTGCCTTTTTGCACTCAACAAAGCATATTTCCACGTCTACTCGCTGTTGATAATGAATGAAATTGTGGCTATAAATTAGAAATGTGGCGAACCTAACGTGTTAGCTGCGGCGCTATCGGCAGCAAGAGCCCAGATTGCGAGGTGAGGATCTGTGCTAATCCTAACAGATGCGGGGATAAATCTTCCAAAATCATATCCAAACTGACACACGACACCTCTGTGTACAATAAACTGGAACTATTTTATAGAGATCGGTGTTTTAAATGGATATATTTAGTATAAACAGTTGCTAACCTTCCTCTTCTTGGAGATTTGCACCGCCATCTTTCAATAGGCCATAGACAGGAAAGGACTTTTGGTGGAGGCGGAAATGAATTTATACCAAAAGGTTGGACTTCCGTTTAGCGCAAATTCGAGCTGATTGTTGGCATTTGTAGATTATTCATTTTTTTTATAATTTATTTTATTTTATTGATAAAAACTCTGCGGGATATGTTGACGATTGAGTTTATAAGAAATACTTTCTCATTGAAATTTTACATAAAGTAGGCTATATAGTATATTATATGGTGACTACATTTTGTAGCCTTGGAATAAGACGAATCGTTGTACTCATGTTTTATTTGCTCTGGCAGATGTCCGGCAGTTTGGTCTGGCGAGGTCATTCTAAAATTATCCAGGAATTATTATCAGATTATAAATATTAGTATGAGAATATCATTAAACCTGCAGTTCATTTGTTTAACCAGTTAGCGGCGACAGTCTTGTTACTTTGACGTAGAAGAAGAACTTGAAATCTAGGTGAGTCCATCCATGATTGTTCTCTAAAAACATCCCATTCCTACAATTCTATAGTATTATATGTTTATATATATTAACACATTTATCAGTGCCTCCACCCGGAACGCGGTATATCCTTACTGGTCGAGGACTTCATCTCAGAGGAAGAGTTGATACAGGGCAATGTTGTCATCCTTTGTAAGGACAGCATTCAGAAAAAGTAAGTAATATATAATATATATAACGTTACAGTATCTATTGGAGAACAAGATGTAATATATCATTTATATATACGCTTAATAAATGTGTGTCATTCGATGATTGTGTGTTTGGAGAGCTGCGTTATCCAACTTGTAGGTGAAAGGTCAATATGAAGTTACTTTCGATGACTTCGTGCATTTTGACGGTCTTAAACTATATACTATGATTGTATTTGAAGATATTACATGTTTTTCAGAACAACTTACAGTGAATACAGATACAGTTCATTAGGTAGCAAATAGGGGTCAAACAGTACAGAGAGTACATGTGTAGATTTATTCATGAATGTTAATTAATAGACATAATGCTACTTATTCAGCCTTTCAACAAAGTCAAGGAAAAAAATGGCTGTTATGTCCTTTGCCAAACAAAGAGGATGCCTATATATCACTTCTTAAATGAGAAATCCAAATAGCAGCATACAGATTAGTCTGGCAGAGGAACAAATCACTCTACAGCAAACCAAAGCTATAATGGAGGTCAGTCTGATCCAGATACAATTATTTAAACCACTGGGCCAAGTAAATGGACCTTGTCCCACTAAAACACACCCACAGCCTCTAGATCAATATAGACATGTCCAGTCATTACACACAGACACAGACACAGACACAGACACAGACACAGACACAGACACAGACACAGACACAGACACAGACACAGACACAGACAGACACACCAGGTGTTAAGCAGTACTTCTCTTGCTCCCAGGAGCGTGTCTGCTGGGGCAGAACGCAGTGAGAGCCATGTCTTCCAGCGGAGGTCCCTTCACCTCCCTGGTAGTCAGCCGCCCCACCGAGGCCATCACACACGTCGAGCTCAACCGCCCGGAGAAACGCAACGCCATGAACCGGGCTTTCTGGAGGTAGGGGGCGCTCAGGAGTCATAATGTTGAGATAGCATTTAGCTACTTTTCTAGATTGTCTTTAGATGCATGTCGCAGGTAGGAGTTAGGGGGAATTCTGCCCGAGGATGTCTAAAGGGAGGCTGTGGACATTATAATAACCGATTACCTATTATCTGGGATTTAAATACCCTGAACGCTACACTATGTTGTCCTTTCTATGGAGATCTTAGTTTGAGATCCTCGTGTTTTTTTGATACTATTGGTCTGTGTTTATGTCTCTCACCCTGTGATCGGTCCACTGTTTTAACTCTGCGATTGTTAGATAAGATGTACTTGATTAATCTCGGATGAATAACGAGGTGTGTCAAAGCATTAAGTACAGAACAGTTATAAGAATTAAAGAGATACAAATATTGCATCAGAGTAAAAACTAAATACTTAATCATTTGAAATGGTCGAGGTAGTAGACATTATTAGGTTTAGTTCCGTTTATGTTCATCAGAAGGTCCCTGGGCAGATTATCTAAAAAGCACTTTTAAAACAGACAATGCATACAACCATTTAGCACATGCAGGAAACATATGATGGATAAATAAATGCAGTATGCTACTTTCTTTTTTTTCTAAGTGAGATGGTGGATTGCTTCAACCAGATCGCAGACGACCCGGAGTGCAGAGTAGTCGTGGTGTCAGGGGCAGGCAAGATCTTCACCGCAGGTAAACAACAAGACCAAGGCGGCTTCTGCATATATACCTAGGCAAAGGGGGTAAACAATTGTTGCCTTATGAAAGCAGTCCCTAGCATTTTGTTGACTGACCGTTACAGGTCATAATATTTACCTTAGTTTTGTTTATTTCAACTGCTTAATAAATGTCTATATATTTAGTAGTTGGTTAAGCATATTCTTAATTAAGGTGCTGTAGGTGTACACTACTTGCATGTCATTGAATTAAAATGTTAGCCATCCGCCACTTATTTACAGAAGGAGTCGTTATTGGTTCAGGGAATGTATCTTGTCCATCACAGGTGCTTTAAATGCAACACCTTCATGGTGGGGAAACATAGCGAGGGAGGGGAAGTTTTTAGGTTGTTGAGTTAAAATACTGTGTTATTTTCTCCTCTCTCTAATCTCTCTCTCTAACATGTTAAATCTTGCCTCTTGCCTCAAATCTCTACCTCTCCTTTAATAGATAGCTTTTCACTGTCATGTAACTTGGTTGCTGTGAAAGACTAATTTGCCATCTGGGAGGAATAAAAACGTTATAATAAAATAAAATGTTCCTCTCTCCAGGTATCGATCTGATGGACATGGCCAGCGACGTGTTGCAGCCAGAGGGCGACGACACGGCGAGGCAGTCGTGGAACATGAGAAAGATCATCACCAAGTACCAAGAAACCTTCTCAGTCATCGAGAGGGTAAACAAACGCATGCTTTCACTGTGTTGTCGTATGTGTGTTTGTCTTCTCTGTATCAATACTAAATACGTAACTTTTACATTTACGCCCCAACTTTTTTTTACATGAGGAGAAACATTATCCAGACGTTTGATTAACTAATCAAACATAGTAATGGTGGTTATGTTCCTTCCTGAAGTGTCCAAAGCCGGTGTTGGTGGCCGTGCACGGAGCCTGCGTGGGAGGAGGTAATCAATTACACTTCTACTCATGCAAAACTGAAATAAAAGTTTCTCCTGTAAAAGTCAAAAGTGTAGCATTATAACTCGATTTTATCTTAAAATAATCTGGACGTATCGATAGCCAATTCAAACTAACGGCCATTATTCTGCTGTGTTTGTCAGGAGTGGACCTGATCACGGCCTGCGACATACGCCTGTGTACCCAGGACGCCTGGTTTCAGATTAAAGTAAGCTCCATACCCTCCCCTACCTCAAACACATAGAATCCTATGAGTGAATCCTATAAAAGAGCATATTCTTTCCACAAGGAAGTAGACATCGGTCTGGCAGCGGATGTAGGAACCCTGCAGAGACTTCCTAAAGTAATCGGCAGCCGAAGGTAAAAACCATCAGCTCCTCCTCCCACCACCACCTTCGCTCTTCTGGCCTACCTGTTAAGGTGTACCGACATGTCCCATTAGTAATTATGGGGTACATCAGTGCAGGCCTTCTCACTCGTTTGATTCGCAGCCTCACGCGTACGTTGCTTGGGATAAAACTGGTAAAGGATTGAATGCAGTTTTTCCTTTCTCTAGTCTGGTCAATGAGCTGGCACTGACAGCAAGGAAGCTCTACGCCGATGAAGCCAAGAGCTGTGGACTCGTCAGGTTAGTGTAACCCTTCGTATTGGCCTTCATGTGTCACATCAATAGATTTTTAAATCCCAGCTTGTAATGTATTTTGACCTAAAATGATGTCATCTTTAGCTGACACACTAAACACAACGGATTGATTGAAAACCTTATTGAACAACAATTAAGTGTTCAAAAGGATTAAAAAACACAATAAAGCCTAAAGGCTTGTTTACATTGTGGTCCTTTATGGCGGGCCTAACTTTTAAACGGTGCTCCATGAATGCTTAATGCAGCAGTATGACACACGTTTGGATGAGAGCCTGGTGTTTGCCATTCCCGCGGCTCTAGTCGGGTGTTTATGGATAAGGAGGTGATGATGGCGGCCGCCATGGAGATGGCCGGGGAGATCGCGTGCCGCAGCCCTGTGGCGACCCAGGGAACCAAGATCAACCTTATCTACTCCCGGGACCACAGCGTGGCCGAGGGGCTGGACTACATGGTGAGGGGCCAAAAGACAGCACTGTTCATGTCTGAAGACTTCCAGGAAGAAACCTCAGCTAGAATTGATATCTAGGAGACTAAATAGACACTGAATACAGGTTGTGGAGGAGCCGGTAGGGGCGAGAGCGATAAATAGAACCACTATGAAGCACAGAACATAAATATAGTGTTCCATCACATGACCAGGATGGGGGTGGTTGTGGTTCCAGTAATGACACACTCTCTCTCTCTCCCCCCCCCCTCCCCCCCCCCCCCCCCCAGGCAACGTGGAACATGAGCATGCTCCAGACACAGGATGTGATGAAATCTGCCCAGGCGGCCATGGAGAAGAAGAGTCTGAAGACTGTTCCCTTCTCCAAACTCTGAACCACGACCAACCTGAACTCATTGGGGGGGGGGGGGGGGGGACTGAACCTGGCATGATCTTGGGAGGTTTCAAAAAGAACAATGTATGAACGAAAACATGTCAGCAAGGAGTACACTTAACATCCTGCCCCATCTTCAGTACCATGCGTGCAATGTAGGCAGGAATGATCCAAGTCACTTTTTTCCCCCCAATCAGAACTTAAAGTTTTATGGTTTTCAGAAAACCTGGGCATTTCGTTTGTTGATCAGTAAATTGTTAACATTTAAATTATACGTTGGATGTTACGTCTCATCTTCAGTGTGATTCAGTTGTGGCAACGAAAGGCAGACCATGTGACTTCAAATCTTGGAATTTCGTGAGGACCATGGCAAATGTTGACCGACTCAATCCAAATAATGAAAGCTCTTGTACCAAGTGTCTTTAACCTGCCTCCTTAACTTGTAAATGTGTGAATAAAACAATGATTGACGTTGATACTGCTTTGTCTATATATTCCTGAACAGAAGCATGTATATCCACAGAGGTCTCTATTAGCTTATTAAAATGACACTTCAAAGTAAAAGTCAACAGGTAGGAAGTTACTTAAATATGCTTTATTACTCCTTCAGTTATAAGTTAACAAATGTACAAAATGTAAAAATTAAATAGAAAAATCATTGTGCAGTCTGCTTGGCTCGAAGTTTCTGTAAAGTTTTCTGTAAAGAGGAAAAGTAGTTTCAAATTTAAATTATTTCAGATAAACAGCCCTACATAACGGTCAGGATTAAAGGTCAAAGCAACATGACACGTTAAACAAGTTATGTTAAGCCATGAAATAATTCAGTCGTGTCACAAAAGAAAGGACTCAGTAATGTACCTGGTGGAACTCCTTGGCCTTGAGGCGGTTCTGGGCGTAGCTCTCTTGCTTGCTCTTCACCTCCCTCTGCTGCTTCACCTCCTCCAGCCGGCCATACAACCTGCATCCCCCAGACACCACCCGCTTAGAATATACAGACCATCAACCTACGCCAATCTCTTAGAATATACTGACCACCGATGGACCAACCTACACCATGATGACACAAACCTCTTACAATATACTGACCAAAGATTCAGACAGTCAACCTGACACCGACCTCTGAGAATATACTGACCAACAGCCCAACACTAACTTTGTTTAGGTCGTCAATCTTTACAAACATTAGACACATTGGCTTCGATAATACCAGGTGCAATAGGCGTGGTCAAAACCTACGTCACTCGCTTGAGCCATTTTTTGCACAGCCGGTTGAGAATGGAACACTTTTTGAAACTGCGTTTTTAGCTGGGAGTAGCAAACAAAAAATAAATAAATCATATTTTAGAAAGATATTGACACTTTAACAACTCCGGCAACTAGTCAAAATGATGACAGGACGTTCAACACGTTGCGAGACCCAAAAATGAAAATATTCAACTGAAAAGTGTTTTGGGGTTTACTCTCCCTTTAACGGGAGAGGGAATGTATCGTAAAGCACGTGCTCTCTCCAGACGTGGCATACCTCCGCGTTCTCAGGTGCATCTCCAAGCCCTCCAGCTTCTTCTGGGATGGCGTGCACGTCCTCACCTCTTCACAACCCTTCATCCCAGCATTGCTCACTGAGGAAGAGGAGGAGGCAGATGTTGCCAGCCAAGGTCAGGATGTGGGTAGTGGTGATTTAAATATATTGTATGTTCATGTATGTAATTTGAGTTATTTATACAGAATTTCTACAGGGATTAATAAATCACGTTGAAGTGTCTCGCTTGCCAACAGGCACACTTGTAGAAAGCAGAAGAGTACCTGGGGATGGATGTTTGGGTTTTCCATCAGGCCGTGAAGCAGGGACAACAGCCGTCCGGACCGGAACCGCCATGGTCTTGATCTGGGGTTCTTTGGTCTTTGAGCTGACCAGTTGACCCGGGGCCTGGCCTTTACACCTCGGGTGGTCTTCAGGCCGGGCCTGTCCCAGATGAGGCCCGGTGGGGCTTTGGATCAGCTTGGTCTTGGCCCGATTCTGGACGGACTGGGTCTTGGCCTGGGTGAGTTGGGGTGGCGTGCCTTGGGTCTGGCTGGGTTGGGGTGGCGTGCCTCTGGTGTTGCTGGGTTGTGGTGGATTGCCTTGGGCGTTGCTGGGCTGGGTCTTGGCCAGGACGCGTTTGGCCCTGATCTCCTCCACCCTGAGGGCAGACCTCTGGATCAGGGCCAGGCGTTTCCTCTGGAAGGCCTCTTGGAGACCCCCAGCGGGACCCGCCTGGGGCTCCAGAACCACGCCTGGCTGGGACGGGGTACTCTCTTGTGCAGCAGGTGGGTCTTCCTCCTCAGGCAGGAGTGTTGAATCAACCTCCTGAGGGAAGAAAATGGAAAAACATGAGAACCTTGAGGACACGAAGCAGTACTATCTAAACACAGTTCATCAGAGGATGAGCGATTGATCAGTGGGCTGCTTACCTGTTCCTCATCCTCAGTTGCCGTGGTGTCCGGGCCGAGCGTGCTGTCGTCACTCAGGCTCACCAGCGTGATCTCGGACTGCTCCAGGATCCCCTTCTCCCAAGCCGTCCCCTGATTTGAGGAGAGAAACGACCCCACAGTCAATGACGTCAAACTCCCACGTTTAAAAATAATATACATTTACGACCCTGGGGTGAAAGTCCAGTACAAATAAAAACCACATACTATTATTGCATCCCAGATAGGAGCGTCACTCTTCAGGTTAGACCCCGGCTGATTGGTCGGTTCTTGGCTGGTCGAGTCCCGGGCTGGAACCAATCGCTTGCACCCATCAGTCTCGTCCCCCTCTCCCTCCATCAGCTCCTCCCCCTCCTCCTCAGGGGACTCGAGGAGGACGGACAGTGGCTGTGAGGAGGCGAGCTGGCAGAAGGAGTCCAGACAGGAAGAGATGGGCACCTCCTCCCCCTCCTCCTCCTCCTGGGCCCTTGGGTGTTCTGGGGAGGGGTCGACCAAGGACCCCTGGTCCTCCTCTTCCGACAGGTGCGGGGCAAGTGGCGGACCTGCAGGTGAAAGGTGAAGCCATGTCTTTTAGACGTCACTCGTCTTTGAGGCACCACTTTGAGACATCACTGATTGCGTGGCGATTAAGGGACTAAGCACATTGACATCTGTGGAAAAGTTGCTATTTAACTTGCCAACGATGCAGAACAAACTTAGCTAAACCAAATTTGGGTTTGAATGGTCATTAATATTAACTGCGTAGCATATAGTATTGTCGGAAACCAAATAATTGGTCGTTTACTACTTTAACGGCCTTCAGAATTGATGACATAGTCACGACTTGAGCTCTGGCCACACCTGTAGACGCCGCCTCCTCCCGTCCTGTGGACTGGTGACTCCCGTCCGGGGAGCTGGGCACTTCCTGTTGCGGCAGGTGAAAGGTCATGGAGGGTTCGAGGGACTCGTTGAGGGTCACCTGGGCCAGGAGGGGATGGAAGGAGTCCTGATCTGCAAACCCTGAAGGAGGATGGACCAGATGCAGCGGGAGCTTACCACACAGGACCACACCCAGCAGCAGGGACCGAAGGCTAGTAATGAATGCTCTCGTTTCTTATTTCTACATCATCTTCATCGTCGCCGTCGGAACCGACCTTCAGAGCATTCTGGGTCCTGCTGCAGGGGGGTGCTGGGGTCATGCAGGGGTGGCCGGGTCCTTGTGTCCGGGACCTCCGGCTCAGGGACTGCGCTGAGGTCAGGGTCCACGGCCGTTTGGGGAGACCCGCCGGTGCCGTCGCTGGGTCCTCTGTTCAGCCGGGTCTGCTCCGTTCTGGAGCTGCCGTAACCTGGGGGTACCGGCACAGCGGTTGGTACGGGTCGGACCGGACGTGTAGAACGGAGGGACGCCGCTCGCTTGGTTTAAACAAAGTCCACTTCACAGAACCATGCACTTGACATAAGCCACCCTTTATCCGTCTCCAATTGTTTCAGGTGCAACAGCAAAAAGAAGCAAGTAAAAATGTTTTCTTTACGTAGTACTAATGAAAAACATGCATGTAAAATTGTAGCTGGAGGAAGACAAAGAACAGTCAATGCCCCATTATCAACTACTTAGGTAAGTGACAGTAATCTGTTAAAAGAGGAAAAACAGAAGCATGCCTGTACCCGAGCTTCCAGCTGCCTGCGCGCCCGACTCGTCCAGCCGGCCAATCAAAGGCCTCATCCCGCCCTCCTCGCGGCCGTCATCCAGCCACAGCGACGACTGATCGAACTCCAGCCGCCTGACCAGCTGGCCGTCGCTGGGCTGAGGGGCGCTGGGCTGGTGAGGAGGACAGAGGGGGGCAGAGGGCTGGGAGGCAGGTGGAGGAGGAGGAGCCACCAGGACCGACTCCACAGAGCCCAGGCTGCTGCTGCTGCTGCCTCCCTCGCCTTCAGACCAGAGGAGAAGACGCGTTCTCACCGTCAGACCACAGGTTAAAACATGTTCTACAAAACAGGCAGTCATGGCTGCCGCTCGGTTATAATCCATTGAGGCCCCAGTTGGAGAGGTGGCAGTGCCAAGGTTTGGTTACCTGAACAAACACGCGCCACTATGTCGAATGGGCGAGCGGTTACTTTACAAATGGGAATAGATTACCATTAGGAGCTGTCGTGTTATACTTAAAGGACAATTCCGGTATTTTGAACATTGAGCCCCCTTTCTGGTTTGTTTAGGATGAAATAGAGTGGGTTTCTCGGGTATTTGGCTCATTTTGAATCGCTCCTGCCTGCTTCACAATGGTTGTCTGTGTGCATACACAAACCTGTCAACCCAGCAACCCTAAACGTTCGTTTTCAAAAATGTGCAAGTAACCGAGTGGTTAGTGACATTCGTGAAGTTTAAAAAAAAAATATCGGCGCAATATATGGTTTCTGTCGTGTTTTATTGCACATTTATCGGCAGTTGATTTCAGTTGGAAGACTCATTACTGCACGATGATATTACTCCGCCGAACCGGAAAGGTGGGCTGTTTACGTTGGTTTGAAGTCTTGTACCGTGAGCACTTCGGATTAGGGAAAATCACATAGAAAATCACTGAAAATGGATTATGAAAGGTGGCTTCTGGAGGACGCACTCGATTTTGACGGCAGAGGATATCGTTTTGAACCAGAATTCACCCAAGAGGAGCTACGTGAGATGGAGGCTAGGGCTACGGAGGCGCCTGAAGCTCCGGCTGAAGCGGTCCCCCCAGGATCACGGGCGGGTGGTGTGCCTGTGGGAAGTGCAGGCAGATGCCGACGGAAGTCGAAAGTAGGTGCTGCACGGAGTGGGACCTTGTGCGGAAGTTTATATGCGGTTGTGAGGTATCTGAAAAAATAGTTCAATTTAGCAACTAACACGGATGGAAAACATATATTGCACCGATATTTTTTTTTTTAAACTTCACGAATGCCACTAACCACTCGGTTACTTGCACATTTTTAAAAACGAACGTTTAGGGTTGCTGGGTTGACAGGTTTGTGTATGCACACAGACAACCATTGTGAAGCAGGCAGGAGCGATTCAAAATGAGCCAAATACCCGAGAAAGGACTAATAGTTCAAATTTCGGTGTCACCCACTCTATTTCATCCTAAACAAACCAGAAAGGGGGCTCAATGTTCAAAATACCGGAATTGTCCTTTAATAACTAAAGTAATATTTCAACTAGTAGGCCAGGTTATCTAAAAATATAATAATTATGCAATTAAAACACAGCAAACATGAAGTACAGCCTTCTATACAAACATAAGAAGGTATTTCACAGGGTAAACATGTGTAGTACGTTTGAGCACGTGTCGGACAGTGTAAAGCAAGACCCTTCTTCCTGTACCTGAGCTTCCGGCCGCCTGCACGGCCGAGTCGTATAGCTGGCCAATCAGGGGCTTCATCCCGCCCTGCTCCGGTGCATCATCCAGCCACAGAGACGTCTCCTCCAAACCCGGCTGGCCAATCAGCTGGCTGGCGTAGCGGTCCGGCCCACTGCTGGGCCAATCGCGGCTGGGCTGGTGAGGAGGAGGTCGGTGGGGGGGGGATTCTGGGGCAGGTGGGTCTCCTAGGACCTGGACTGGGTCTGACCCTGTAGGACCCACGCTGCCGCCGAGACCACCTGTGAAGACCAGGAGGTGAAAAGATTATAACCCTGAAGCCAGGGGCTGAAGCTCAGCTCCTCGACGCCTGATCAAGTCACGTCGGCATACAACTCCCCGACAAGCCACTGAAGCAGCCGCCAACGCGAGTACTCGGAAGAGATCTGAGCCCTTATGGGTGGAGGTTAAACTCGCCAACAGCTACTTTAGAGAAGGGTCTAATGATTCAAAAGTATTACTATTGTAACATCGGGGCAGAATAAGGATGCATTGTGAGTTTTACATCGAACAGCAATAACATCCTTTTTGTACCTGTGCTTCCTGGTCTTGTGACGCCCGACTCGTCCAACTGACCAATCAGAGGCCTCATCCGGCTCTCCTCCTGCGCTTCGTCGAAGGACACCGACGACTGCTCCAACCCCAGCCGCCCCATCAGCGGGCTGGCGTAGGAGTCGCGCCCGCCGCTCGACCACAGGGAGCAGGGCTGGTGGGAGAGGCGGTCGATCATGCGGCTCAACGTGGAGTCCCACGCACCGTCGTTGGCTCCCGCGCGCACCGACGGGCCTGGGAGCTGCCCAATCATGGAGGACTGGGCCGACGGCTGACCAATGAGGCGCCCCACAGCCGAGTGCCGCCCGTCTGCGGCCAGACAGGACGACTGATCCTGCTGACCAATCAGAGGCCTGAATGAGATGTCCTGCACCAATGAGACGCTTTCAGAGAACTGCTCCAGGATCTGGTTGACGGCGTTGTCCCACTCCTGACAAATAAAAAGAAAAAAGAAATAATGAAGACGTCTGACCAAGTCAGAATCAGAATACTTTATTGATCCTCGGGGGGGAATTGTTTCGTTCCAGGTGCTCCGTACAAATAGAAATTACAAGCATAGAAGATATGATTATAAAATAGAAAATTATAAATAAAAACACAATAAATAAACGTAAGAATAAAGTAAGAAGTGGACATCTCAGTTAAAGTGGACATCTCTTAGTGGGTTACATTCACAAATTTACAATACAATAAGTGAAGGGGAGCAAGGGGGAGGTGAAACATGTGAATGAGCGCGTTGGTGGGCGAGTACGGGGGTCTCACCAGGCCAGGCCTTGGTGGAGCCGTCTCTGTGGTGGGAGTCGCGGTCGGGACCTGAGCTGGACTCGGTGGGACCTGGTTCTCCTCCTGGGCTATAGATGACCCTGGAGGGAGAGGGGAGAACGTTGTTGCTTTATTGCCATCAATCAGGTCTACCTCAAAGGGGTCGATTTTATACACATGGAACTTAATGTGCATGTATTTATTTCATCTACGTTTCTGCAATCATTATTTGGGTTCAGGTTCTTCAGTTTTACCCATGAAACACATTCACACAAACAGTCATACGGAGCTCAGTTCAAGTGTAGAAAAATCATTTTGTGCACTTAACGTGCACTTCAATAACAGTAATGTTACATCATCGCTCAGTACACACAAGCAAACGCACGCACACACAGACACACGCAAACGCACGCACACAGACAGAGACACGCAAATGCACACACACACACGCACACGCACACACACGCAAACGCACAGAGCTCAGTTCAAGTGTAGGAAGATCATTATGTGCACTAAATGTGCACTTCAACAACAGTAATGTCACATCATCGCTCAAGTGTGCAACTATGAAGCTCAGGAGAGCATCAACTTTGTGTCCACAGCAAGGTCATGGCGTCATGACGACCATTAATGCCATGGCCGTGCGAGGACTTCACGAACAGCGCATCAAGGCTCCCTTAAGCCCCCCTGTAGTGGACCCCTTACCTGTGGTGTCCGCACTGCTGCAGAGGGAGGCATTGAGCTCTCTGGTGTACTTGTCTATGATGCGCTGGATGCTGCTTTCATGGAACAAAGCAGCTACGGCCCGGCCAGGGGACGTCTCTGAGCCAGGGGACGTCTCTGAGCCGGGGGACGTCTGGTGGCCCATGGAGAAGGAGGGGCCTGGAGACGATGAGTCCGCCACAGACGATAGCGCCACACTGCAGGAGCTGCGGCTGGACGGGGCCGACGGGGGGGAGACGGCCGCAAGGAAGCCGCCGGTCGGGGTAACTGGTCGTATAAGCTCCGCCCCCGAGTGGGGCTCCGAGACGTCTGTGTGGGGAGGGGGGGGGGGGAATCAATTCCACTCGTCTATAGACATTTCAACGCAGAGCTGCACTCTAAAGTGTTCAACAAGCAAAGCAACACAAGGAGTTTGGAACAACACTAAAGCAATGAGCACGCCCAGAGATCCGATAAGGAGGGAGAAGATGTTCTGGGTGGATTTAGGGTTATCAAAAAAGAATAACAAAGACCGATCAAGATTCCCTCGGTTCATTGGTCAGACCATAGAGTGGCCAAGTCACGCCCCTTCCGGTAGAGCCCATGGGACCCATGAGATCCAAAAATATGAATGGGTTTCAATGGAGAGAAAGGAATTATTTTCTGGTCCCAGTCTTTATATGCCCCGGATTACACATATGTTTGGGGATTTAAATGATAATTTTCATGTCAAGAGTTTGACCGTTTATTGTGCAATTGTTCAGTTAAAGGCTGTAGAGAAACCACAACGAGGACTACACGTCTCGTATGTGACGTCACGCTCCCTGCGACTGGCGTGGACAAGACCGACAGTCTCCCCATCGGCACAACTGAAACTCTCCACAAGCCCCGACTTATGTTTTTCACCTCTTTCGAGGCTTTTATCCTCCCCTTGGAAATAAACGGTGAAGTGGAGCAGAGTGATCGCCATGTCTGTACCGGAGTTCCAAGTGCGGGTGGTGGCGTACATCGAGAGCATCGAAGAGCTGTAGTTCACAAAGCGGCCTCACACAAAACCTAACACTATCAAACTTCTTCGCGTACATTTTTGCGTTTTCTTTGCATGAAAAATATAATTTAAATCCACTAACGCGTGTAATCCAGGGCATTTAAAGACAGGGACCAGAAAAATAATTACTTTCTCTCCATTGAAACCCATTCATATTTGTCGAGCTGTGCTCTACTGGAAGGGGTGTGACTTCGCCACTATTCAGGCGTGAACAGGCATACCTGTGTGGGCGGAGTTGTGTTCAGGGTCAGTGGTGACGTAGCTCCCGGTGGAGAGGCTGCTGGAGGAGGAGTCGTCTGGGTAGGCCGGCCTACTAGCAGACTGACGCGCAAAAAGGGATAAAAAAACACATGGAGAAATGCGTACATAAGGGACAGGGAAACTGACGGATCATCCCACACACTAAGGCCCAATCCCATTTCTACCCCTTACCCCTCCCCCTTGTTTTGAAGGGGAAAGGGGTAAGGGGTAGACATGGGATTGGGCCTAAAAGTTTCCTAAGACCCAAAGCTCTCATAGTATAGTGTTTGGATTTCTGCAGATTAATATGCGTACACATTTATTTCAACTAAATTTCTACGATCCTTGTATGGGTTGGGGTTCTTCAGTTTTACCCATGAAACACATTCACACACAAACAGTCATACGGAGCTCAGTTCAAGTGTAGAAAAATCATTTTGTGCACTTAACGTGCACTTCAATAACAGTAATTTCACATCATCACTCAGTACACAGACACACAAAAACAGGCAGACAAACACACACACACACACACGACACAAAATAACAGGCACACACACACACAAACGCAAACGCACAGAGCTCAGTTCAAGTGTAGAGAGATCATTTGTGCACTAAACGTGCACATCAACGGTAAAGTTACATCATCGCTCAAGTGCGCAATTATGAAGCTCAGGCGTAATAAACGTCCCGTCAACAGCAGGGTTATGGATTAATGACGACCATTAAAGCAATGGACAAATCAAAACAAACATTCAAACATTCAGAACCGGCACGCCTTTAGAGAGAAGCATGGCGTACTCCCACGAGGCCTCGGATTACTGTACGTTAGGCATCGGATGATTGTTTGTTTGTTTTTTTTGTGACGTGGACCAAATTTCCATCGCAGTTACCCACTCTTAACATCGGCCAAGTGGAGTGCGGAGTGGAAGGCGGCATTGGGAAAGGGTAAAGGGACACCACATTACCCCGGAGTTGGCAGTGTAGCCGCTGCCGACGGAACCCGGAGACACGGAAGAACCGGACGACCGTCCTCCCTGCTCAGATGGCCCCCAGGAGGGCCTGGAGAGACCGGGCTCTGGGGAGAAGGAATGTCAACTCAACCTCTTTGTATTCACGAGACATGGCATTCTACGAATCACACGCACTACAGAAACACACGCACAGAGCTCAGGTCAGCGGAGTGACTATCATGACATACACTTAGCGTGCAATTCAAAAATAAGTAATGTTACATCATCGCTCAGCAAACACGCAAACACACGCAAACACACACACACACACACACACACACACACACACACACACACACAGAACAAACCAAGAAAACGTGGCCGGACCGTACCACTACCCACCTGTCTCAGGGGGCTGTTCCAGCTGCCTCTTCTTCCAGGACAGCTCAGTGGAGAGCTCTGAGGCGGGGAGGGGGCTACAGACGGCAGACGTCTCCTCTGCGTGGGTTTGCAGAGCTCCAGGTCTCTGGTGTCTGTCTCTCGACCCAGGGGCCCCTACTGCGGCGAGGGGCTGCTCAGATGGCCCCCAGGAGGGCCTGGAGGGACCGGGCTCTGGGGAGATGGAATGTAAACTCAACCTCTTTGTATTCACGAGACATGGCATTCTACGAATCACACGCACTACAGAAACACACGCACAGAGCTCAGGTCAGCGGAGTGACTATCATGACATACACTTAGCGTGCAATTCAAAAATAAGTAATATTACATCATCGCTCAGCAACCACTGCAAGAAAAAACCAAGACAACGTGGCCGGGCTGTACCACTACCCACCTGTCTCAGGGGGCTGTTCCAGCAGCCTCTTCCTCCAGGACAGCTCAGTGGAGAGCTCTGAGTCGCTACAGACCGCAGACCTCTGCTCTACGTGGGTCTGCAGAGCTCCAGGTCTCTGGTGTCTGTCTCTGGACCCAGGGGCCCCTACTGCGGCGAGGGGCTGCTCAGATGACCCCCAGGAGGGCCTGGAGGGACCGGGCTCTGGGGAGATGGAATGTAAACTCAACCTCTTTGTATTCATGAGACATGGCATTGTACGATTCACACGCACTACGGAAACACACGCACAGAGCTCAGGTCAGCGGAGTGACTATCATGACATGCACTTAGCGTGCAATTCAAAAAAAAGTAATGTTACATCATCGCTCAGCAAACACACACAACCACTAGGGCTGTAACGATACACCAACTCACGATTCGGTTTGTCACGATTTTTGACCCACGGTTCGATACATCCCACGATTTTTTTTAATTGAAATAGCTTTATTCAAACACTTGTATAACAATTAACTTAATGTAACATTTAATAACAAATAATTTGGAACACTGAACAGAAAGAGTACTACTAAAGTTGAGCTAAATGAATGAATAATTAACCGAAGAATGCAGTTGGAGGAGGCTTGCAGGTAGGCAAAAACGCTCAACTAGTTTGGTGGTTTAGTCAAATATCCTATTAGCACTTCTTATTAGGCTATGTAGCTTAAATAATGACATAATCAGGCCGTATAGAATGCAACATGACAGGGCTCCAGAGTGCGCCTAATTTGGGCACACATGCGCCTAGAATTCGGGGTAGTGCGACCAAATATTTTATTTTGGCGCACCGGTGCGACTGAAAGTTTATCTGATATAATAATTATTATTATTTTTTTTTTACAGAGCAGTCTATTCATAATATTGTAATGACCACGGAAGAGGCAGTGAATGAAGTATTGATTAGACACGATTTATTAGATACCTAATAAACTGTTGGAACACGCAACGCCGGTAAACTATGAAGGTATTATTGTAGCAAAAGTCTTTAGCACCTGTAACTGCAGAATTTGAATGCGTACACTAAAGTCACAGTAAATTGGAAGTCGTATATATTTATTTGCATGTGTACTCTAAAGTCACAAATGTGTAACAGTACATTTGTAGTCGTAAATATTTTTTATACCTTGTAAACACAAAATAGGGTCTACGAGTACGCAAATCTGTGTTACAGGTGCACAAATCCTTTTGCTACAATTATTGCAGCGCAGTTGGTGCCAAACACATTCGCACACCCGTGTTTCATAATCTGAGAACATGCCCAAAAGGTGTGCATTCGTAAACCCAAATTTGAACTAATGCATCAGAAGTTGCACATCTGTGAAAAATGTCCTCACAAATAAAATGATAAAGAACGCTATGTTAATTCAGCATTTTAATGAGCGAGCACAAATCCATTTTACAACTGCTCGAATCTGCTCCTGCAAGTCTCAGCTGTGGGCTTTTTTGCAGGTTGTTTTGCACCACGTCTAGGTGGTAAATGTGTAGCAAAAGTATTCGTATCCGCAGATGCCAGAGCGTCCGTGGGCGGGACAAAATAGTCCCGCCCATAATTTCCTAATCCAATGAAAATCGCCGGCAGGGATGCATTTCTCAAATTACACTGGGACCCACCGCGTGCCAGCCATGGAGCTATAAAGATCGCAGCATACTCTGCGGCGCGTGATACGTTTCTTTCTGCAGAAGTGGAGAGGGCGTCCTACTGAACGGAGGTGGGTATCCTACATTATGTTAAATTAAATGACTTAGTTCAAGTGAATTCCCCCCAAAGTATTTCATTAACATGCCGCAAATGTCCTTCAATGTATTTTAATGGTCGCCATAACATAAGTTCAGAAATGTTAATGCATTTTTTATTCTACAAATTCATATTATAGCCGTGAGAATTGTTAAGAAAAATCACCTCCAGTCGGAAAACCAAATCAATTATTCAAATGTATGCTTACAATTTACCACATTGAATAATATTTTTATATTTATTTTTGACTTGGCCCCATGTTCGTAGGATCAAACATGGGGCCCCACATATATGGGGGTAAAAGGGATGATGATACATAATATTTTTTAGACAATATGCAGAATCTTTTATGTGAACGCGCATTGAAGCTAAAGCGGAAAACCTGGTTCAACTAATTTAATCTAAAGTGAGTGTCGTGGTACCATTTAACTCTGATTGCGAGTTGCGGCTCTGTCGAGCCAGGTTTTCCCCAGAAAGCCTGGGTATGTTCAGCGAGGTTCGTGGTATACCCCCCAGGTCTTACTGAAGGCATTTATTTAATGGTCAAAATATTATTAATCAGTGGCGTAAATATCGACGGTGCAACCGGTGCAGCTGCCCGGGGGCCCAGACGCCGTCACCCCCCCCCGTCAACAACTCACAACTTGGGTGCACCATAAATACGTGCTGGTGCACCCAAATTAAAAATGTAGGCTTTGAGTGTCGCGATTTCGGTTACGATACACATATCGTTACAGCCCTAACAACCACACACCAAGAACAAACCAAGACAACGTGGCCGGGCTGTACCACTACCCACCTGTCTCAGGGGGCTGTTCCAGCTGCCTCTTCCTCCAGGACAGCTCAGTGGAGAGCTCTGAGGCAGGCAGGGGGCTACAGACAGCAGACCTCTCCTCTACGTGGGTCAGCAGAGCTCCAGGTCTCCGGTGTCTGTCCCTGGACCCAGGGGCCCCTACTGCGGCGAGGGGCTGCTCAGAAGGCCCCCAGGAGGGCCTGGAGGGACCGGGCTCTGGGGAGATGGAATGTAAACTCAACCTCTTTGTATTCACGAGACATGGCATTCTACGATTCACACGCACTACAGAAACACACGCACAGAGCTCAGGTCAGCGGAGTGACTTTCATGACATACACTTAGCGTGCAATTCAAAATAAAGTAATGTTACATCATCGCTCAGCAAACACACACACACACACCAAACACAAAGAACAAACCAAGACAACGTGGCCGGACTGTACCACTACCCACCTGTCTCAGGGGGCTGTTCCAGCAGCCTCTTCCTCCAGGACAGCTCAGTGGAGAGCTCTGAGTCGCTACAGACCGCAGACCTCTGCTCTACGTGGGTCTGCAGAGCTCCAGGTCTCTGGTGTCCGTCTCTCGACCCAGGGGCCCCTACTGCGGCGAGGGGCTGCTCAGAAGGCCCCCAGGAGGGCCTGGAGGGACCGGGCTCTGGGGAGATGGAATGTAAACTCAACCTCTTTGTATTCACGAGACATGGCATTCTACGAATCACACGCACTACAGTAACACACGCACAGAGCTCAGGTCAGCGGAGTGACTTTCATGACATACACTTAGCGTGCAATTCAAAATAAAGTAATGTTACATCATCGCTCAGCAAACACACACACACACACCAAACACAAAGAACAAACCAAGACAACGTGGCCGGACTGTACCACTACCCACCTGTCTTAGGGGGCTGTTCCAGCAGCCTCTTCCTCCAGGACAGCTCAGTGGAGAGCTCTGAGTCGCTACAGACCGCAGACCTCTGCTCTACGTGGGTCTGCAGAGCTCCAGGTCTCTGGTGTCCGTCTCTCGACCCAGGGGCCCCTACTGCGGCGAGGGGCTGCTCAGAAGGCCCCCAGGAGGGCCTGGAGGGACCGGGCTCTGGGGAGATGGAATGTAAACTCAACCTCTTTGTATTCACGAGACATGGCATTCTACGAATCACACGCACTACAGTAACACACGCACAGAGCTCAGGTCAGCGGAGTGACTTTCATGACATACACTTAGCGTGCAATTCAAAATAAAGTAATGTTACATCATCGCTCAGCAAACACACACAACCACTAGGGCTGTAACGATACACCAACTCACGATTCGGTTTGTGTCACGATTTTTGAGCCACGGTTCGATACACACGATTTTTTTAAATTTAAAAAGCATTTTATTTAAACAACACTTGCATAACAATCAACTTAATGTAACA
>NC_082397.1:2749637-2801880 GCF_031168955.1 Gadus macrocephalus
CTGTTCCATGAGCTTCTCCAACCGGCACGGAAGCCAACTTGCACGGCAGTAAAGGGAAAGATAAGCTAGATAAGAGATACAATGTGCTTTTGTTAATCCTACACAGGAAAAAGGGGAATCAAGTACTAATTTCCCCACCACAAAATCTTGGCTAGCCACGAGCTAGCCAGGACCTAGGCTAGCCACGAGCTAGCCAGGACCTTGGCTAGCCACGAGCTAGCCCGGACCTTGGCTAGCCACGAGCTAGCCCGGACCTTGGCTAGCCACGAGCTAGCCAGGACCTTGGCTAGCCACGAGCTAGCCAGGACCTTGGCTAGCCACGAGCTAGCCAGGACCTTGGCTAGCCACGAGCTAGCCAGGACCTTGGCTAGCCACGAGCTAGCCAGGACCTTGGCTAGCCACGAGCTAGCCAGGACCTTGGCTAGCCACGAGCTAGCCAGGACCTAGGCTAGCCAGGCCCTAGCCTGCCCTAGGCGGAAGCCAGCACTAAGCTGGAGCTGGTGAAAGAAGAGTGTGGGGGACTCACCGCCGGCAGGAGGAGATGGGGTGCAGGGGGCTGGCTGGGGTTGCTCCTCGAGGTGAGACAGAGAGCCCCCGTGAGACTCCTCGATGGCCCTGAGCAGAGAGGACAGGAGGCTCAGGCGGCTCCGGCCCTCCTCCTCCTCGCCCGCCGCCGGCAGCGGTTCAGCTACCGGACAAGCCCGTGGGCCCTGGACCAACAGTCAAGTCCATTTAATTATAAAAACACATTGCACGTCGCCCACACCACATCAAATAGTCTCACATTTAATATATCGCCATAGAGAAAAAGTTTAAAAAGCAGAAAGGGGTTAAAAAAAAAAAGAGTCCAGCGAAGGAGCAGAACTAACATGACGGAAGGGCAGTCTATGAGCAACATTTAACTTAAATTAGTCCTCGTTTCTCATCAATACTCTATTTTCAGCAGGTTATCTAGGCGTTAGAGGTAAAAGGTTGAACCCACTTGTGTCTCCGTGTTGATCAAAGCCTGCAGTGCCTCCCTCTGCCTCCTCATCTGTTCCCTCTGGTCTTCATCATGTCTCTTTTGCTCCTCCTCCTCCTCCTCTTCTCTTTGCAGCTCTTCCCGTGTCCATCTCTCCTCCAGCCTGCGTTGCTCCTCGTGCCTCTGTTGCTCCTCCCGTCTCCGTCTCTCCTCCTGTGTGCATCTCTCCTCCTCTGCCTTTCTCCGACTCTCCTCCTCCCATCGCTGTTGTGCCTCATGGCTGCATCTCTCCGCCTCCCTTCTCCCTTGCGCCTCCTCTTGCTCCCGGAGCTGCTGCGCCACCTCCTCCCTTTGCTCCTGCGTCCGCCGGCGGGCCTCCAGCAGCTCAAACCTCTGCCTCTCCACATCTCCTTTCCCAGCGAGTCGGGAGCTCTGCCGCACACCGGTAGTGACACTCTCTGCTGTCCCGAGTGGACGATGAGTGAAAGGGTTCGGGGCGGCCGGCGGCGACCTCAGGCTCTCCGGGAGGTGGCCCGTTGCCCGCTCCATGATGCTGTCGGTCAGCCAGGCTGAGAGGCCTGCTCTACGGGCAGGAGGAGGCCCGTTTGCATCGTCCTCCGGCGAGTCCAGGGGGAAGCGAGTCGGGTCTGGGGCCAGGCTGGGCACTGGACGCAGGTCGGGGCGACGGGGCGGTGGAGGAGGGGTCCTCCAGGCATCCGGCCGCAGGACGGGGATCTCTCCCGGGGCCGAGGCTGGCACTGTGGGGCGGGGTACAGCCGGGGGGCTGGCCACCGGTACGGCGGTCTCAGCCGACAGGCCGAGAGGAGGACGGGGGGCGAGGCCTGCGGGGGGCCCTGCGGGGGGCCTGGGCATGACGCCCGCGCTGTGGCGGATCCGAAGCGCCCGCTGGTACTGCTCCAGACGCTGCCGGGCGACCGCCACCGACCGCTGGTGGACCCTTCAGCAAAACAACAAAATAAGCATCATAGCACACCAAAAAGAGGTATAAACCATGACCAGGCTGGCTATAGAGTAATACAATGGTTTAAATTAATTGAATTGTACTTGAGGTAAATGCCGACTGAGGAATGGACACATACCATACACATCATACATATCATACGTACCATACATAGTATACCATACATATCAAACATACCATACATTCCATACATACAGAACAGCATCAACTCTTCAAGTGACTTTAACTGTCTGTTTCGGCAGGCAGTCACACACACACACACACCTGTTCTGCTCCAGGAGGCGCCGTTGGTGCTGTCGGATGCGGCTGCTTTGATCTTTCCCCGTGGAGCCCTCTAGCTGTGGGAACAAGATAAGCAAGATGTCTTTATTATGGACAGATCGACGCAAGATGGTTGTGGGGGCCCTGAGCCGTCTTGCTTCCCTGTTTCTGCTGGCCTCCGTTCTCCTTCCAGGGAAGCTGTAGGCCT
Organism: Gadus macrocephalus; assembly: GCF_031168955.1. Lineage (NCBI taxonomy): Eukaryota > Metazoa > Chordata > Actinopteri > Gadiformes > Gadidae > Gadus > Gadus macrocephalus. The sequence continues at coordinate 2,752,050 of NC_082397.1, forward strand.
GGCCCCTCCCACCTCATTAAGGGATTGAACTCACCTGCCGGAAGCCTTCATAATATAGGGGAATCCAACATGGTCTCAATCTCTCCCACCTGAAGTGCTGGTGCCTGCCTGGCACCCAACAGGGTTTTGTTTGGGTTTTTGGTTCCGTCCCTTTAGCTTTCGTTGCTTACTCTTAGTTTAAATTAACATTTAGTTTAATATCACTCAAACACCACACTACTGATTTATTGTTTACAGTTAACTTTGATATTCAATGAATTAAACAGACATTTAACGGTCTCTGTGTGGACCTCCCTTCTCAGTTGTGCTCTCAAAACTAGCGTTGCACAACAGTCAAGTGGTTTACTCCCAGCGGAAAGTTCATTGCTTGATCACCAATCTCTGCAGTCTAGCTGAAGGAATCCAAACCCCCAACTGCTCTTTTATGATATGCATCATAAAATCACTCGTCTCCTATAAATCTCCATTGAATTCGTGACTCGTGGCTGTAGCAATAAGAACAAAGCTTTACACAGCGTGACCTAACCCTGCTTTCAGCCCCTTACGTTTAATTCTACCCTCTTGACATCATAAGCATCAACCAAGATGTATTATCGATATGATCCGCCAACCAGACTGCCCAGTGGACTGTAGCAAGCACAAGTTGGTACTGACGTAGCCATCATTCACCTGGGATTGGGTTTCCCAGGACAGAAGATAAAATGGAGGAACGTTTGTTCTGGAAGGCCTTACCTCAGAGGCAGCAGGAGGAGGAACGTCAGGTACCTCCGGTTCCTGGGGAGAGACGTCCTGGTTGACGGCGGCCTGCATGTCCCGTCTCTCCCGCTGGGCGTCCCGCAGCATGGCCTCCAGCCGCGACTTCTGCTCCTCCAGGTCCTCCAGCAGAACCATCTGCTGCCGCTTCTCCCGCTCCAGCGCCGCCTCCTGGAAGCCGCGAGGAGGACCCAGAACACATCAGAGCCCCTCTGGGACGGGGACATACATAATTATGTATGTCATTGCGGGCCGCCAGGAATGATTCCGCGGGCCGCCATTGGCCCGCGGGCCGCACTTTGAGAACCAATGCTGTAGTGTGTGTGCGTGTGGTTAAAGGCTTGTCCCAGCTGGCCCGAGTCAGTCTGATTAGACTCAGGGAATGCCCATGCTGCGCCACAGCTGTGGTGCATTGAGCGATCAATGCACACAAGATAAACCAGCCACTACCACACACGCACATAACAGGATGAAACATACGGAGTGCATGGATCATTTTACCACCTTCATCGTTTATTCAATATCAACCTGAGATGGTTAGGTTCTGAGAAAGGTGTCTATAAGCCATCTCCCTAGCCTGGTTTCACTGGGTTGCAAACTGCCAGCCCCTGGGCCCACCCATATATGGAAGCCTGAGCGGCGGGTCTAACGAGGTAACGATGCACCACCTAATGTGAATTAACTCTCCATCAATCCAAGTGCATTTGAGCACAGAAGCGTATCTGCAGGAACTTGTCTTTATGTGGCTCCTAATGCAAAGCACTATAGGGTTGGGAGGGAGCTATACAATTAAACATACCCTTCTTAAAATAACATACAACGTTTTTAAACACACATTTCATTCCTCTGGTTAAGGGGAGGGTTGTAATGTTGGAACATACCCTTTCCTTCCACTCATACATCCTGCTGGAGAGGACGTCTGGAGGGAGTGGCGCCAGCACAGACTCCTCTCCCGTGGTCTCCAACACTGCTTACACACACAAAACAAACACACTTTAAATGTCTGCACTGAATGGAGGATAAATGATTAACGGAGAGCAAACAAGACGAGGCAAATCTCTGGCACGTACTGAGCCTTGCATGCCTGACAGCCAAAACCACACCAACCGGTCCCAGCTTGGGTATAATAAATTGTGTTTTTATAATCATCAAATTACCCCGGTTAGATTCTGACCTGCAGTCCGATGCTACTAATGTCCTTCCCTCCCTCTATCTGAACCAATTAACTGTCTCTCTCCACTGTGCTGTCCAAAAGGGAACAAAAGCCCTTCAAATTGTCTAAAAATGAAAAAGCATATTGATGATCAAGATAATGTGAGCGACTTTGCACCCCCCCACCCCCCCCCCCCCCACCCAACGCACCAGGGGCGGGCCCCGGGAGGAGCTGTGGGCTGGAGGCCTCTCTCCCTTGCTCCTCCACGGACATAGACCCCGTGTCGATGGAGGAGTCCCGCTCTGGTTCTTCATCCGGCTGGCAGGCGGGGGCAGAGGAGATGAGGTCGGGTTCCTGGGGGTGGTCCCTGCCCTGGTCCCACCCCTTGTCCCTCTGGGCCCTGATACGATTCAGGAGTTTCCGCAGGGCCTGTCGATGGGCCGGTTGGGGCGGTTCCACTGAAAATCGAGAAATAAAAAAAAAAGGGGTTCAGCTCATGGCGACCGATGATGCAGGAGAATAATTTGGACCTTGAAACCCTTGATTCTGTTAAACGTCGTGTCTCGACAGGAGGGACTTTCTCACAGTCCCAAGCACGCTCCTCAGGATGAACAACAGTGACCAATGCCGTGTTCCAATACCCGTACTATCCGTACTTACTAGCCAAATTTTGAGTACGTAGTACGTTCCAATTCAGATCCGGCGAAAAGAAGTATACTTCAAGGACCCGGATGTCGTACTCAAAACGGGCTAATCGTGAAGTGTGGATCGAAGGACATTTTCCGTACTCAACGGCAGCCATCTTAGCTAAGTAGCGGAAGAGGCGGAGCCAGGCTGAGCCAAAGTCTGCGCATTTTCCACATAGCCTGCATTAATATAGTCATTTTGTAGTTTTTATAGCTGCTAGGCGTAAAGAGTTCACCGTTCAAAGCGGGATGTTTATTGCGGGGGAGGAGCCGCGGCGGCAGCCGTGATCGTAATTTCCGGTTAGTGCACCACGGAGTACTCGATTTGGAACAACACTGACATCTGAAAAATTAACGTACTCAGTGAGTACGGATAGTACGATAGTATACTTCCTTTAAGTATACTCATGGAAGTACGGGTATTGGAACACGGCACAAATGACTTACAACAATTGACATTGTTATGTTCCTATACTTCCAAAATGGAGGCGGTCTTTGCGATGTGAAGTCATGACGCACAAGCCCTATAGACGTGTCCCCTTCACCTCGCCCTGTAGCCGGTCCTGGATGCTGCCCGTTGCCATGGTGACCGGCCTCGGCCTCCGGGGTGACCTCCGGGGGAGTGTCCTCACCGTCGTCCACGGTTACATCCAGCTCCTGGTCCTGACTGGAGGAGGTGGATGGAGCCGGCAGGGGCTCCGGGACCAGCTGGAGAACCAGGTCACCCTTGACTCCTGAGCAGGGGGGGGAGAGGGAGGGAGAGAGAGATACAGATACACAGACAGACAGACAGACAGACAGACAGACAGAGAGAGAGACATCAGGCTTAGAAGGAGGGCTACGCTCATTTGGTTGAAAGTCCAATCTCAAATGAAAAAAGGAAAACGCCTGACAGAATTGACGCGTTAAACACAAGCCTCACTCCTCTCCCCGGTGTACATGTCCTCGAAGGCGAACTCCATGTCCCTCTGACCGTCCTCCCGGGCCTCCCGCCGTCGGTGGAGAGGCTGGAAGATCTGCGCGGGCATCTGGGCCACCTGCTGCCTCCGCCGCAGCAGCTCCGTCTGCTGCATGTGCTCCAGCTCCACCACCAAGCGCTCCCGGTCCTACCGCACACACCCCGTTATGTAACCTACCTCGCACAGCTACAGTCCTCATCCCGTATGGGCCTACTCTTTTCCCACTGTACTGCTGGTCACCTGTGAATTTCTCCCAAGGGGGATTAATAAAGGACTATCTTATCTTATCTGATACACCTACAAGAAAATCTAGCATGCAGGGGTTGAAAGTTGTGTACAATGATGCTATGCGCATCCTTTTAACAGAGTGAGCACATGCCATGCACTCTTAAGAAATCTTATGTTTAGATTTATGAAACGATTGGTGGAATCTTGGATTAGTATCATTGTGGTACTTGTCGATCCCACTCTGACCTGTGCTCGCTATACTAGAATGTTTGTATATTAACTGACTTTTTATATTTTTCGTCCTGTATTTGTCTTGTGCTATTTATGGACCCCGAGTCTGAAATAAAGTTTTCATATTCATCTACCAAACATATAAACATAGTTATAATACTATCAAAGTTATAATACCGTATATACACATAGCGGAAGAATGTGAGGATGTCATTTCGATGCCCGCGTGCCTTTTTACTCTCCGTATAATTTACTATGTGCATAATATTTGCCCATAGCGGGCAAACTCAAATAGTTCTCCAAGTATTGAGTGACGACTGAATGACTGTACTGACTGTACTGACTGGCTACAGTAAACAGCATTGCCATCGGTGCTAGCCGACGGCTCCGGTCACCTGAGTCAGCTGTTCCCTCTTCAGAGCGGACCTTCCTCGGAGACGTGCCGTCTCCTGCCGCTCCTCCCGCTGCCGCTCCGCCTCGCTCCCCCGCTCCAGCAGCCGCCGGGCCTCCTGCTCCGCCTCCTCGTGGGCGTCCGGCTGGGGGGGGCGTGCGCATGGGGAACAGACCAGTCGGCTAATCAGGATGAGGCAAACAGGAGAATGTGCTTTATGGCCAATCCCCGTTTCCACGGCTAGAATGCTGCATTGTACTGTCGTTTGATATCCTTCAATGCTGCCGTTTTCTATTCTGGGATCATCTTGCCTCTCGGTTAAGGGGATCAGATGCAGAGTTCGGAACCAGATACGAGCTGGTTTCGAGCCAATGTGAGGTGCTGTGCTGTTCTTGCTGCCTGCAGTGTGAACAAGATCTGAGCTAACCCAAGCAGTGTCTCAAGTATCGGGGACAACGCTCACTTCCTGATACTGGGGCCGTCCTTCTCTGCCAATAGGTTCGGCGGTGAGTAAACCCAGCTTTGTAATTGGTGGAATATTAAATCACCTGAGTAGCAGCGACCTCCCTGTCCACGGTGGGCTCTGGGCAGTGATGGTGCGTTGCTGAGAACCCACTGACGTTAGATCTCCCAGCAGGAGGCCTGTTCTCCTCCATGGTCTGCTCACACAGAGGAAGAAATGATGAAATCATGCAGCATTTCCAAAGACAAACGTTGGCCGAATGTAATAAACGTCTGTTGTTTGATTTTGTGATACATGTTTTTTTGTGTTTGTTGTGAACGGGTAACCATGGAACGGTCGGCGTCACCTCCATGGGGTGGGGAGGAGGTGGGGGGAGGCTGGCCACCCAGGCGGCACGCTGCCGCTCTGCCTGCAGGGCCTTTCTCCTGGCGTCAGCTGGACTGCAGACACACCACACAACCAGTAGGTCAGACCACCAACACGGTCCAAACCGATTAGCTAGCATAGTATAAGATAATGTTTATCTGGGTGGAATTTCAGGCACTGCAGGATCAACATTGTCAAAGACAAAAACTGTGCCAGTCAAAATAAATAAAACAAAATGACGACATCTCCGCAAAACATACACCTCTGGGATCAGGATATACAGCTGGCTAATTGGGATTGAGTAATACTAATATAGTGCAGTAAAAAGCGTTAGTAATGAAGTGTGTGTAAAGAAGTAGGCCGTGGCTATTCGTACGGCGACCGAGCTTGTCACGTGACCGCACTTGACCTATCAGTCTGCTCTGCGCTAACCCTAACCGGGCCGACCGTAATTATAGTAGTTAATTATAGTAATAACCCTAACCCTAACCCTAACCTGCCATGAAAATAGACTAATGCAGTATTTTTACGGCGCGCCGTACGAATAGCCTAATTGCTATTCTTACGGTCGCCGTACGAATAGCCACTGGGAAAGAAGTAAAGTGAAACAACTTTACAGAATATATCAAATATATATAACACTCTATGAAGGAGCAGACTTAGGGGGTGTTCACACAGGCAGTTTTTTTTTCAGGTGCGGGTGGATGTTTTACATTATATTCCTATGATACAGGGTGTTTTTGTAAAAACATCCTGGGTGCTTTTAAAAACACCGCTGCCAGCGGGTTTTTTTCACTGCTCTGGGTGGTTTTCAAGTTGGGATAAATTCAACTCGCCAAGAAAAAGCACCCGACGTCAGGCAGTTTTTTGACAGCTGACCAATGAACGAGAACCTACGTCACTAGGAAAAACGTTGGAAATTCAAGAATGGCGACCCAAACCAAGACGTCTTTCCCGACGGAGCAACTGGTTGTTCTTGTTAGTGAACATGTTGAGTTATATGACATGACCAACAAGTTATACCACAACATATATCACAAGGAGAGTATCTGGAGGACGATCGGTGGGATTTTGGGACATTATCAAACCGTAGCTCCTGAATACAACTATGAAACGCCCCGTACTGCTGCCGTCCCCGGTTTATGTCATGCACCCACAAACGGGAGGGTTCATCGTTATCCTCGTCGTTGTCATCTAACGCCAAAACAAGGGCTAATTTTCTCATCCTCGACATTGTAACTGACACACTAAATTCCCGTAAGACCACTCTCTCCCACCAGTCTTGGCTGCGGACTCGCATCCAACTTCCTCTTGTTTGCGGCGGCGCTTAGGGTAAATATAAAGATCTGACGAGAAATTGACGTTGCTGCGCTGTCCTCCTCCTTCTTAATTGAAGGAGCAGGCAGAGAAAAGCTCTCTCCTGCTGTGCTTTCATTAAAATCAAATTTAAAATCCCCGATAGTGATAAGACATCCATTATGTCGCCGCCGGTCCAGAGACGTGTCAGGTGTGCGCGAGAGACATAACGGACACTTTTGTTACTGCCATGTATACAGTTAATTCGGAACACATTTTAGGAACAGATCTATGCCGCATAGAAATCTATGCGGCATAGATCTGCCATGTAAACGCGGCTACTGTAGCGTAGTCAAACCACTTTGATACGGTAACCGATTGGCAACGTTGGCTCTAGAACATTCTGCTCTAGAATGAACTTGACAAAACCACCCTGTCAGTTTTTTAGTTGGTAAAAAACCGCCCGGGTCAGGTGTTTTTTAATATAAAAAAACTGCCTGTGTGAACACGCCCTAAGACAGAAATGGTAATTAATTAATCCCTGACCAGAAATTCTTCGATTATTAAGGCTAATAAATAACCCAACAAAAGAGTGGTTCTCACCGGTTGTGCTCCTCCTGTTCTCGGTGTCTCTGGGACGTGAGCTCCTTCAGGGCTTCTCTGTAGCGCTGCTTGGCCTTCACCTGGTTCTCCTCAGTGTGCTGGGCCATGGCCTCCCAGTCGGGCTCCTTGAGCAACACACACATACGTTCAATTTAGACTGTTAATGGGGAAGCTGCCGGTATTGTGATGCAATGCCGTGGCAAGAACATTTTTGTTATGCATATTTTGTGCAAATGCACACCGTTTTTGCATTGTCATGTGTGTAGATATACAGACGGCATATTTATTTTATTTGCATACACACATTTTTGCTTTTGCCTACACACATCGTGTATACATATGCAAATTTATCCGGCGTTCTTGCCTTGAAAATAAAAAGTAACAAAACGTAATGAAAAGGCGATAAATAACACATAAAATAAATATGTTTTCCTTTAAATGTAATTTATTTTCTTTAATCTTGAAAGGAGTAATTGTTGAATAAATAGTTTCCCCATGGGAACAATAAAGTTATTTTAAGTCTTAACCGTAAACAGTTTTTCTTTGGACAAAAGCTTAATCTCTAAAAGTAAATTAAGAATTACAGAAGTTGTTTAAAAAGCGGAAGACTCATGACATCTTCAGACGGGACGCCCCGACTCACGTTTTCCTTGGCGCTGCGGTGCCCCTGTCCTAGCAGGCGGAGGCTCTCCTCATACAACCTCTGCAGAGCTTGGATCTTCTCGCTCTGCTGAAGCTCCCAGTCCTGCCGGAGCTCCTCGGCCAGCAGCTGGAGCTCCTGCTCCCGTCTCCTCTGCACATCGGTCCTGATGTGGAGAGCATTGGCGCGTGCCTGCTCCCGCACCTGCACAACAGAGAGGACCAGATCAGTCGAGATTATCCTACTGCATCTGGTATCAGAAAGAAGAGTTTGGGACTGTGATTAAGGGTTATACGAATACAATGTGCTTGACTTTATTCTGTATGTTTTACAAAAAAACCCTGATAAAACAACCGCTTCATGACATGAGTATACATGATACAAGACACATCAAAACAATATTCACTTTTCTGTCTGTCTAATTCACTTTCTGTCTGTTCTAGCGTGTTGCGGGTGCTGGACTGGATGCCTGGACTCTCCTCATGAATAAACGGCCAGATCCCATTCACCATTTTATTATGATGTGCATGTATTTATTTACCTCTGTCAATTGTGGCACCCATTGCACTCCTGACCATCCCTGGCAGAAGGGATCCCCTACTATGCGTTTCTTCTCAAGATTTCTTCCTTGCTGATTTCAAGGGAGTTTTTTCTTGCCCGTGTGGGGGCTTGGGTAAAGGGGGGTGTCATGAATATTTGGCGTGTTAACCCCTTTGAGACTGTAATGGTGATTAAGGGCTATACAAAATTAAAATTGAATTGAATTCAGGTAAGGCAACGCGGCAAAAAAATTACAAGTCCCCGCCTCGTTTTCAACATGACATGGACTAATGCTGCTATCCATTTGGATGTACGAAGTGGTAAAGTCGCCAATCTCCCAGCTTTCTTGCGGCATTTCACTGAGGCACGCCCCCTTTCGGTCGTAGTATCTCGTCGCTTTCAAAGTAGAGCGAGCAGATCTGTACAACTAGCAAACAAGATGGCTGCGCCCATAGTCAATGGGGATCGAGCTGTATTTTCTTTGTATTTGTACCACGTTGGGGGTTGTAATGTCGATTTTAAATCCTCTTACACACTTGATTTTATTGCTGCTTTAATCCGGTCACCAATTTATGGTCTTGCTTTGCGTGAAATTCAATGTAAAGTTGTGTTTTCAAGCTGGTTTGACAAAGAGGCTATGTTGCTAATGATGACTAGCCCGCTACTACCCCACGTGGCTCGACAGAAACACGATAGCACTTGTTGAAATAAAAATTGGCGAAAATTGCAAAATATTATTGCAATGTAAAAGGCTTGCAATGTTAATGTTTCTGTAAAGGCAGGCAACCATTATTTATTTTTTCCAAAATAGTTTTCTTCTTAAACTCGTCGGACACAAATAGCAAACTGGAAGGCTGGAGCAAGGGAAATACGTCACGTTCTCGCTGAAGCTGGTCGTTCGTACCATCCTACCATCAAAATGGATAGCAGCATTATATATGTCTCGAAGTGTGCAACTGGGAAGCGCGGCAATGACTACAATAGGAATACATGAGACCAAGGATGAAGGAACCATTGCTTATATACGTTTTTTGTTTGCACTGCCATTAACAGTAGGTTGCACTTGTTTGACGGTTGAGTATGATCGAAATCCAAGAAACAAATTGTTTGGCCTTCGACGAGTTTTTCCTAACCTGCTGTATCCGTATCTTTCTCCTCCGGTCTTGTTCCTCTCGGAGGAGCTGCGACTCTTCATTAGGACTCAGCCTGAGCCGCCTTAGCGTCTTCCTCTTCATCATCACTGCGTTTAGTTTTAGTTGGGACGCAACATTGCATAGCCGTCGTGAACATTAAAACATCATAACTTCGGCCGTTCTGTTTAAAAGCTGACTAATACAGATACAACCGTATATTAGGGTGTGTTTCCGTTCACCCTAAATCCATGCCAACAAGAGACGTTGCGCGTCCTGGTACGTCACATCCTGTTGTTTGAAATGCCCGCTTTCCGGCCGCCCTTACTCGACGGGAGCCAATCAGCTCTCTCATATAAAAGAAACAACACATAATAATAACAATAAAATAAACAAATGGGTATTATTTTTTATCCTATGGTGTAAATAAAGCCTCCGTGATGATCTTTTATTGATAATCATAAAAATAACTGTTTGGTTTTTTAATGGATCAATGGATTTACTTAAATTCGAAGGCTTTGAGACATGCAGTAATTTTTCCAATGACATTTTTTAATTATACATTAGTAAATTGGTACAGTGGAGGGAATACCTTTTGTACTCCACCATATCACCTGATAGTGACGTCCTCATCACTCCCGACACATGATTGGTGACATCACAAGGCTAACACACCACCAGCTAGCTAGTTAGCAAACATTGTAATAATAGCTGTTACGCCTTATTCTTTTAGTTTTGCCATCGCAACAACCACTGGAAATGGACAACTCTGGGAAGGAAAAGGAAGCCATGGCTCTGATGGCGGAGGCCGAGAAGAAGATGAAGTCGTCATCGTCGTTTTTGGGGGCACTTTTCGGGTTAGAGTTAGAATTTTCCAATCCAATACAGGGAACTCATAAGCCAACACAGCGGAAGAGCAGTCTCATAGCTACTAGCTTCTAGCTGTTAGCTTTTAACTGTCAGCTAGTCCAGTGGCAAAACAACAACACACATAGAAAGTAACAAGCTAATAATGTCAGCTGGCGTTATACTGGGAACCATTACTACTATAATGTTATTCTACTGCAATGCATTGCTACTATAATATTCTGGGAAACATTAGTACTATTATGCTGGAAACCATAACTACTACTTTAAACTGCAAACCAGGACTACTGTATTATACCTGGAACCATTGGTTCTATACTCTGTACCATTACTACTATATTATACTGGGAACCATTTAGAACTATATTATACTGCAAACCCTTATTACCCTATTCAACTGTGAACCATTAATACTATATTATACTTTGAATCATTAACACTATAATTAACTGCAAACCATTAATACCATATACAAAACCCACTGCGGTCCATAATGTACTGCGATTATGTCATCCATTCACACAGAACTATTGTAACTGCCATGTGCTATTTTCCCATTTACAACAACCTGTCATTACAACATGTGTCAATTTCAGCAACTGCTAATTTATAGTTTAGGTTTTGATGAAACAATCACAATTTCTCTAACTGAATGTGTGTTGTGTCATGAAGGAGCTCATCCAAACAGGAGGAGGCGTGTGACCTGTATGTGAGAGCAGCTAACATGTTCAAGATGGCCAAGAACTGGTGCGGTATGTATCTCAGATGTCATGGATACGTACTACAGCTTGGCAAATGTATACGGTTTGGGTGAACTTTGCTCTTCAAATGTGTATACTTTTAATGTTTCCAGCTGCAGGAAACGCCTTCTCTCAAGCGGCACAGCTTCACCTTCAGATGCAGAGCAAACACGATGCCGCCACCAACTTCATAGACGCCGGAAACGCGTTCAAAAAAGCAGACCCACACGGTCAGCGAAAAATGCAATCAATATAACTGCCTAGAGTTGCAGCTCTGTCTATCGTGGACCTTTCCACATGAGCTCAACCAGCGAATTTGTTACCTGGCTGGCATGGTGGACTCCACCAATGCGGTACCGTGAATGAATGAATGAATGAATGAATAAGTGAATGAATGGGTGAATTCATGGGAGAATGTGAGGCAGTAACATTAAGGGGCTTTGAGATGAAAAGCGCTATATAAATGCAAAGATAAGATGTCCAATGTTTTTATGTTCAAAGCATGTAAAGTATGTTATTATATATTTTTTTCCTGAACAGAGGCAATCAACTGCCTAAGTCGAGCCATTGAGATATACACAGACATGGTGAGACACATTATTATACAGTTTATCGTAATAGCCTGTTTCAGTTAGTATTGTGTACCGTACCGTTATATTTCCTTAACGTGTCTTTTCTATAGGGGAGATTCAATATTGCTGCAAAACACCACATTGCAATCGCAGAGATCTTTGAGACTGAGCTGGTGGATGTCGATAAGGTCAGGTGATATCTTATTTTTTTTTGGAAGTCTGAATGTGACATAGAAAGTTTGGTTTGTTAAAAACATGGGGTGTATTATTTGAATGTCTTCCTCATTCGGAATTTGCAATGCTAGGGTAGAAGCCATCTTATATCCCGACATTAATGTTTATTTTATTTTAATAATTTAGAATACTCTCCCACAATTATTTGACGTGGGAATATTTGAATGATTTTACAACCCTCAAAGGTCTCATGGACAATTAGTTAACCTCTTAATAACCTCCTAATAAAACACCACTATATCTCTCTGGGCTTCATCATTTGACAGAAAGGTATATTTTTGTATTATTTAATGCTATCGGTTTTTACAATTGTGTGTTTGACCTGTGTCATCCGTAGGCCATAGCTCACTATGAACAGGCTGCCGATTATTACAAAGGAGAAGAATCCACCAGGTAACAAAATATGTGTGTATATCAGTGCACAAAGTTCCTTCCATATGTTAATTGCATGTTTACTTGGAAATGAAAGTCTGATTATATTACACATACACTGTTCAGGGTGATCTGATATTTTCTGTATTAATATGAAGAGTCAGACTTATGTCTAATGACACTAATGACATGTATTATGTGTTTCAGCTCGGCTAACAAGTGCCTTCTCAAAGTGGCAACCTATGCAGCTCAACTAGAGCAGTACCCCAAAGCCATTGAGATTTACGAACAGGTGAAACACATTGCAACACTCTTATTGACTGAAAATAAAATGTATTTATTCAAGTAGTGAAGAGACACAATGAGATCCAGGGAAATTTTATGATAGGATAGTTAGCAGCCTAAGCTGTAGAAGCGTGCCTGTTTTGTGTTGAAATCAAATGACAACTGAAATAGTTAAGCCTGCCCATCACCTAATATTGTAGCTAGCTATTTAACATGATCTTGTTTATAATCATCAAGTATCATCGTGTGTGTGTGTGTGTGTGTGTGTGTGTGTGTGTGTGTGTGTGTGTGTGTGTGTGTGTGTGTGTGTGTGTGTGTGTGTGTGTGTGTGTGTGTGTGTGTGTGTGTGTTCAATAGTCTAGATAGAACTTTATCAATCACCTTTAGGAGAAATTTGTTAATGTTTGTCCCTATAAAACAATAATGGTAAAAAAATAAATACAAAACACGACGGTAACTGAGTAAATCAAACCGTCCAATCTGAAGGCTCTACTTAACCACTCCCCCTACTCACGTCCACCAATGCAAAGCGAACAGAACTGAGTAGGAGAGGGCGTAGCCTAACTAGTTTGTGAACGACCCAGAGAAACGCAACGCAAATTCAATGTGAACATGTATGAGGCTTTAATAAAATCCCGGACGATTTTGAAATTCCGCAAAACATTGTCTCAAAAGAGGGCATGTCCCTCTTTTGAGACAATGGACATTGTCTCAAAAGAGGACGTATGCTTAGGCCTACCCTACGTACGGGAAATACATTTGATTCCTACCTGTAACACTGTTAAATAGCGGCCCAAATTGGTGGGCGCTATCCTGGTAATTTCTCTGCGTGAGAAATACGAAGTGTGGCGTGTGAGCGTGTGCATGGGTTGAATTAATGGGGCAAGCCCAAGGAATCTCCCACTTCCGGCTTCCATGAAAGAGAACCAAACTAATTCACACAATAGCGTTCATGCAAATCTAGCATTAAAGGTTAATTTAAGGAAGTTCTCTCCAGTCACGCTGAAAGTAGTTCGCTAGTAGTTGCGCTTTAATTGGTGCTTAGAATTCAGTGGCTTTTTATGTTCAAAATCCGATGGCACAGATTTACTTCCATACACTTCTCCTTCGTCATGCTTAACTGATCATACCTCTCTCTCGTTGGTTACACAAATATATATATATAAACTTAGTACAAAAAGTAAGGAAATTTGTGTTTGGTCGATTATTTCTCTGCGGTACCAATGCTTTTTGGCAATAAATCTTATACCGCTGGAAAGCCTGTATAGTTCCGTTTCAAATGGTGCCCCATTTGTAAGGAACATGCAATTGTTGGATGAGCAGCAGAGCTGAGTATGTGGGTTGCGCCTATGAAAAGTTAGCCAAATCAAGCCTATGTTAACTTCAGGAAAGTTCATGTTGTAGTAACACCAGAGCCCATGTTAACTCCAGGTTGATAACAGTTTGTAGTAACACCAGAGCCCATGTTAACTCCAGGTTGATAACAGATTGTAGTAACACCGGAGCCTATGTTAACCTCAGGTTGGGACCCATGCAATGGACAGCACCCTCCTCAAGTACAGCGCCAAGGACCACTTCTTCAAAGCTGCCCTCTGCCACTTCTGCGTGGACATGCTCAACGCCAAGGTACTGAATTGCCACGGCAGTTATTTGGTTATCTAGCTTTTATCGTAAGCGCCTTGGTGAATTCAGGTACATTTCATTAAGGAGAAGCTAATGATAAGGGCTATACAGCTGAACGACGGAACACCCTAACCACTACATAGTCCTGCCTTACACAACAAAGCACACCTGTTCCTGATATGCCCAACAACACATACTACGCCCACCGGTAGTATCCCGACAAAACACCCACAAAATAATAATGGAGACGCTGTTATTAAACATGGTGTCTTTTTGTCCATCAGCTTGCAGTACAGAAGTACGAGGACATGTTTCCTGCTTTTTCTGACTCTCGGGAGTGCAAGCTGGTGAAGGTAGGTCTGCCTTACGCGTTTACCCTGTGTTCTAGTTGGTCACATGTGGCTTTGACATGTACATATCAAGATAAAGCGTGAGCAGATGTAACATTTTGATGAATCGAATATGAACTTTGCATTCGCGCACTGCATACTAATCTGTCCATGCGAAGTAGCCAAAGAAGTTTGCAAATGTGCCTTACCCACCTGCAAATGTTTAACATCAACATTTAGTTTTGTCCCTGTATAATTACATTGAAACACCATGAAGACATGGTGAATGCACAGTTTTCCTTAGAATATATAATTGATCATATTTTCTCCAATGTTTTTATTTTATTCCACGCAGAAACTTCTAGATGCTTGTGAAGAGCAGAATGTGGAAGCGTACACTGATTCGGTGAGAAATGCTGAGTAATTACACACTGTAACTGGGGTGCACTTGAGATGTGTTGGGACAGCAAACCGTTAGCATATGGTGCACTGACGCGTCCTCTCCGAAAGGAAAGGAGACAGGATTCTCTTGTGCCCCTTTTCCACCGGTGGGTAGTACGCTTGGGACCCAGCCCGCCTCAGCCCAGTAGTGAGGGTACGGTATTAGCCCAGCTCAGTTACGGCTCGCGTTTCCAACGCCGACCGTACCCTTATGGTAGGGCGGGGTTTAAAGCCGGATGGAGCGACAGCTACGTAAGCATCGGGACCTCATAGCAGCCCGACACAGCGTAGCCTCCTATTAAATCCAAGGAAAAAGAACGCGACACAATAAAAGAGCAACAATGTAGGAGGTCCAAGAAGGACGTCAAACTTTTGGGAACATTTTCTTGAATAAACGAAGCTTTCGCCGTTGTACAGAAATACCTTGCGGGTACTGCGTTTGTTTGTCATTATCCCCGTCGCACAGAACTGACGATTCTGTCGACCAATAGCTCGTACACCCTCTGGTGGAAATGCGCCATTTGCAACGCGGTTGTCTTCTAATGTTCATTCTAATGAATTCTCCTTCATATTTTCCTTCACCTCATAACATTTCCCATTGAGGTCAAGAAAAAGAGGTTAGAAAAGGACATAGTTCGTAATTGTTTTGACTGTTTAGGCCATGGCTGCAGTCTTTGATGAGGCATCCACGTTAGAATGTTTTGCTCCAGACCTGTTGACAACAGAGACATTTGTTTATTGTAAGGACAAAAAGCATTACCCACAGAAGCATTTGTCTCCCTCTTACTAGACTGGTCTAGACTGGTCTGTGACCAGCACAAACCATCTTCCCAGCGCTTCGTAACTAAGAAGTTCCAGTGCCCATTTAATGGCGGGGCCCTCTTTTTAACAGTGGTCTAGCAATGCTCCCTCCGATTTCAATTCCTACAGATAGATTCTGGGAACAATCACGTCATTAATGAAGTCGGGAGGGTTTCCAACACTGGTAGGATGCAGAAAACCTCTCATAGGTCATGTAGCGCCTTCTCCATTTCCTCTGTCCCTTCGCCATGAGGAGCTGGTTCTTTCTTGTCAAGTTTGTAAGGGAAGGTCTCAAATATTTTAACTTGCGATATTGTTACCGGTAGGGATGGGTCAGAATATTCGATTATTCGATTCATCATTCGCGAGGATCAAAGTTGATTTTTAACATTTGGACCGTTAACAATTTTTACCATTCAAATAAACAAGAATTAACGGACGGAAGTAATGTTGGACACCTCGAAGGGCAGTATCCCACTTATACCATGGTCACTTGCCAAAGAAAATAAATGAAGACCATTCATTTATATTTTCATGCGTTTTACAATCCAAATATAAAGTTTTTCACAAGCCATAACTTTGTTTCCCTGGTAACGCCTGATGGTTTGACTAATACCTGGAACAATCATTACCCTCCCGTAACGTTCTAATGCAACGGAAAGGTTGTTCACTCCTCCATTAAATAGGACGGACCTTAGCTACGACTTGGCAACGGGAGGTAATCTAGTCTGCTCAGCTATGAGCCAGAGAGCTAACGTTATGCATTGTACATATTTCTATTTGAAATTCGTCCTTCATGCCACAGATACTCTATGGTCTATTGCATATAACTGGTTGTCTGATTACAGTTTAATTTATTTTTCACAATTTACCAGCTCTCGTTTTGAAGACCGAATCACTGCGCCATCCGCTTCAATGGGAATCGCGACGGTCTATACTTTCAACATAAAGTGTACATATTTAAAATTTGAAATTAGTCCAAGCCTTTATACAACAGATACTATAGGGCATATAACGGCGTTTTCTGATTACAGTTTAAGGCATTTTTCACAATCTACCAGCTCTCGTTTTGAAGGCTCGTTTTGAAGTAGTGACCGGAACTACTTACCAGGTAGTTGTTTTTTTGCGTTTAAGATATTAAGTGATTTCTTGCCAATGATCCATGGTTGCCTTTGTGACTGTCGGCACACATCGAATAATCGATTATTCGTTCATACCACCCACTGAATATTCGACCATGAAAACTTTGAGTTATTCACATCCCTAGTTACCGGTTAGGGGGCATTCCAGAACAGCCAGAATCTTGTTCATCGGGTTGAATCACTGGGTCTGATTTCAACACATGATGAAGCCAAGGTATGCAGCATTATTAACCGGTTTTGAATCTTGACACCATGGAGACCAAAAGGCAGGATTGTGTATCGGTGCGTTAGAGAAAGCAGTCTTTCCGTCGATCTTGCTTGCCGATTTTAGGGGTTTGTCAAACCGTATCGCAGAGATGGACCTCTCCAGTTTGGGCTTCTGGTTGGCCCAATTTTTCTGACCTCAAGAATCAGCAGCGACCTATCGGTTTTTGATAAAGCTTATAAAGTCATCAGCACTGGCGGGGATAGGTTTTTATTATAAAACAAATCCACTTTTTATGCAACACAGTGCAACCTGTGACTGAGCGTACCCTAGACTAGTGGGCTGTAATGGGTTCCCTCTGTCTCCCCTTTAGGTCAAGGACTACGACACCATCTCCAGGCTGGACCAGTGGCTCACCACGATGCTGCTTCGGATCAAGAAGACCATTCAGGACGAGGAGAGTAACCTGTGCTGACTCAAACCCCCCGCCCCCCCCCCCCCCCCCCGCCAACCCCGAAACCAGCCTCTCCCCATCCCCGTACAGATACCTCCTCCCTGCCTTCATCCGCCCTCTCCTCCTCCCACCCCCCTCCAAAGACCCCACTGTCCTTCTTGCTCCACGACCAGGATCACAGACTGCTCTCCCACAACCAAGACACCTCTTGCATTCTCCAACCCCCACCCCCACCCCCACCACCACCACCACCACCACCGCCGCCGCCGGGTTCCTGTATTCTTACCTTGGGTTGGCTTCCTCTTCCTGTACATGGGCTGCCCTCTAAGCCTGCCCAGCCAGTTGAGCTACTCCTCCCGCTCCCTTCCCCTGCTGTAGGATGTTAGTTTCGAGACTTGTTTTGTCAAAGGTTCACTAGTTTTCAGAGTGCACATACAGTACAACAACTTGTGTATAGTGTCATGAAAACACACCGCATTCCGGGCCATTACGCTAAATATTAACCAATCTTATCTTCATCGCCAAGAAGTTCCTTCTGGTATTGCGAGGGCAAAAGGACACAAAGTAGACTTCGAATTGAGAAATATCTATTTTTAAATAAACAAACGACCTTTGGTGAAAGCACATATAAAATATCCCAGGCCTGAAGACTGAAAGCCCCGGTTATAGTACCAGTGGGGATCTGCTTCAGTCTGGTTATTGAATGTTTTGTGTGCCAGCCGATGCCTTACACAGACCACATCATGTCTCATGATGTTTGCAGATTTGAGGAAAAACCTTTGGAAGCATATCTATAAATTGATCATTTATAATTTATCACTTTATTATCAAAGTTTCATACCACATAATATTAAATGAGCAGAACTTCGATAGGTTTGGTATGAATGGTTTGAACAGATTTTTTATTGTCTAGTCGTCCTCTAATGTTATGCCACGGTCAAGGCCCGTTTCTCTTGGTCATATTCGACCATTGGAAGTGTGTGTTTTAGGGCCTGCACTAAATGCAATACGCTAGATTCAAAGCTTTACTTATTTGAACACTGTGGCCATGTACAGGTATGAAGTCATTCTTACCATAATTATTTTGTTAATATTCCCCAAATATGTGGGAAGAATTTGTAAATCTTTTCCTGTAAACAGTCTGAATAAACTTTGTGTCAGAAATGTTTCAAGTTTCGTGTTTATTGTCATGTTGTGCACATTAGCAACAAAGAGCAGTAGTCACTAATGTTGAAACCATTATATTCAGGCTTCAGTGAAAACAAAAAATAAATAAGGTACATTATTTATAAGGAATGTATAGCTCAATAAGCAGACTCATATTTAAGAATGCAAATACATTATTATTTCATTGTCCTTCACTCATAAATATAATGTGTAGGTAATAGGTTTATAGTATATATCAGGGGTCTTCAACGTTTTCCAGGCCAGGGACCCCCAAACTGACCCCCTACTTATATATTGTATAAAATTGTGTTTTATATTAATCTGGTCCTATAGTGCCATGTATAAATGTACCTTGTTATTTTGCATTCAATACTAAGATATGCAAATAATACACAGGTTCATATAGTCGTGTTTTCAATTTGAATGTGCAAGGTACAGGGAGTAGGGTGGCCATGCCACTGCCATTCATAAACATAACATAACCTAATAAACTGATACCTGCAGGATCAACAATGTCTGTCAATTGCATGTAATCATGCATAACAGCTATTCAAATGGACATTTTTAAAACATAAATGTAGATTGTCCCTTACATAACAGCACTTTCTCTCTCCGAACAGTCTGGGCTGCGCACTCTCATCCAAATACGTATTGTTTTCGGCGGAGGAGGGGGTAGATATAAAGACCGGACGAGAAACTGACGTCGCTGTGCTGTCCTTCTTCTTATTTGGAGGAGCAGGCAGAGAAAACCTCTCTGCTGGGCTTTCATTAAAATCAAATACATAAAAGTGTCGCAGCCAGTCCAGGTGTGTCAGGTGTGCGGCCTCCTTTTTTCTTGTGTTCAATACTATTGTCTAGCACCTGTGGATTACCTTTGGATGTGTTTAGGTGTGCGCGAGAGACATACGAACGTACACTTACCACTTTTGTAAATGGCATATATGTAATAATTATTATTATTATTATTGATCCGTTTTTTATAGCGCTTTTCTACGTACTCAAAGACGCTTTACAAATAAGAAAGGAATACATACAGACAATACAGACTATCAAACAAAAGAGAAAAATAAATAAACAACACCACAACAATAGGCAACACATTAAGAGAGTGTAAGATGGCGGAGGATGATTTGTCAAATGTTGTTTGTGGTCCTGAAGAGATAGGTTTTAAGTTGACTTTTGAATGAACAGAGTGTATCAGAGTTTCGGATGGCCAGAGGGAGGGAGTTCCAGAAGGTAGGGGCGGCGATGGCGAAGGCTCTGACCCAGGGTGCGATACTTGGTCTTAATGATGGAGGTGAGAAGGTTGGCATCAGCGGAGCGTAGGCGGCGAGTGGCGATGGAGGATATCTGTTATGAACGAGGGTGCAAAGTTGTTTAGCGCTTTGTAGGTGGTGGGGAAAATCTCGAAATTGATGCGTTGTTTTATTGGAAGCCAATGAAGTTGACGGAGGATGGGAGTAATCCGTTCTCTGGAGGGGGAGTTAGTTTTGAACATATTGCAATTTTTGAAGAATAGTGGCGGGGAGGCCATACATAATTATATTGTAATAGTCGAGTCTGCAAGTGATGAAGGCGTGGATAATTGTTTCGGCAGCTGAGGATGAAGACGTGCAATGTTGCGGAGGTGGAAGAAGGTTGTTTTCCTGACGCTGTTTATGTGTGACTTCAAGGAGATCGTGGGGTCCATGATGACGCCGAGGTTTCTTACCAGGGGGGAGGGAGTGACAATCGATGCAAAGTGAGAAGTTCTGGGAGGTGGGGATGATGGTTTTTGGGCCTAATATGATCATTTCAGTTTTATTGGCGTTGAGTTTGAGGAAGTTGTTGTCCATCCAGGTTTTGATGTTTGTGAGACAGTTGGTGAGAGTAAATATAGTAGCCTACATTTGCATGATAGGAAGAGATCTATGGAGTTAGATTCATGCCAAAACCCCTCACACACGCAAAACGTGTTTTGCTCACGCATAACGATTCACACGCACACAAAACGTGTTTTACTCACGGAAAATGATTCACACACACGCTCAGTGTGGTTTGCAAATGCAAAACATCATTCACAAACTAAAGCATTTTGCTTCAGAAACAAATACAGTATGTTTTACACAAAGTACAAAAAAAAATCCTTCAAGTACACAAAACAATTCTACAAGTACGGAACACGAAAGCTGCGCGTGGATCGGAATGCATTTGCGCACGGATCGGATTGCATTTGTGTGAGGAACAGCAAGGAGGAAAATTAGTGCCAAAAGTCACGTGACAAATAAATGTCCTGTTATTCACACTACACAACAGCAGGTGGCGGTGTTGAGCCAGTTTAAGGCCGCCAGGACGATCTTTTTTCTCCCCAAAATCTTTATTTGATTCCAAAACAGAGTGGCGACACTTCCATTGGACTCACCTGTTGGCCGCTCATTTTGTTCAATTTAATCTCCCAAACTAGCTTTTCTCCGTGTCGTACGATTCCGTGACAAAGGGGCGGCAAGTCGCATAGTATGGAGTTGAATCCACACACGTTTGGCCGGCATCAAATAAAGATTTTGGGGAGAAAAAAGATCGTCCTGGCGTCCTTAAACTGACTCAACACCGCCACCTGCTGTTGTGTAGTGTGAATAACAGGACATTTATTTGTCACGTGACTTTTGGCACTAATTTTCCGCCTTGCTGTTCCTCACACAAATGCAATCCGATCCGTGCGCAAATGCATTCCGATCCACGCGCAGCTTTCGTGTTCCGTACTTGTAGAATTGTTTTGTGTACTTGAAGGATTTTTTTTTGTACTTTGTGTAAAACATACTGTATTTGTTTCTGAAGCAAAATGCTTTAGTTTGTGAATGATGTTTTGCATTTGCAAACCACACTGAGCGTGTGTGTGAATCATTTTGCGTGAGTAAAACACGTTTTGTGTGCGTGTGAATCGTTATGCGTGAGCAAAACACGTTTTGCGTGAGCAAAACACGTTTTACGTGTGTGAGGGGTTTTGGCATGAATCTAACTCCATAGAGATCTATTCCGATTCGAAATCGGATCAAAATAGTCCATGTAAACGCGGCTATTGTGTTGGATTAATGTTAATGTGTATTTAAAGACATTTGTGGAAAAAATTGCGGGGGAATATATATATAAAAAAAGTCTAATCAACCAAAACTTTCGCGACCCCTCTGTAGTACCTCCGCGGACCCCCTGTTGAAGTACTCTGGTATATATATAGTATAGAGTTAGCGAGAAAAGTCGTCATAATACAATATACGTGGTTGTATTGCTGGGTTTCAAACGGTAAAAAAGTAAATTACTGTTGAAACAACCCAAACTCTGGAAACACGAGTTGGTATTTTCGAAATGAAAGTGAGTCTCACCTGTAGGCCTATGGATGGAGTCTCCGAGGAAGGGAGGGACTATTGTCACAGGTCGATGAGGGGCGGGGAGTATCTTTTGTCAGCACTTGGTTGACTCATTAATGTTACTTGGGGTTTCTCTCCGGCAGTGCGTGACGTGTGGCGTAGCGACAAGCAAGGTACAGTACGTGCTACTTATTTACCTTTTATACAGCTTTTTCTTACAATTAGGGTTAAGGGCTAAGGATGCTTGACGCTTTATAACGTCGAGGTACGACGCAAAAAAACAAGGCTACTATCAATTAGTTAAATACATAATAATTATATTAATACGTGGTCGGTCCGACCTGCGCTCGCGCTGCGCTTTGCCTCTTATCATATGAATGGAGGGGTTGTTGATAGAAGCACTAGCGCACAGCGTTTTCGCGTTGATCATGTCAAGGGGGCTTTACTCTCAGGACTTCACATGAGGGTCTCGACTGATTTTAAATTGTTTTCTAACTAAGAGTTCCTGTCTAATTAAGCACGAGAGCGGAAGCTGTGGGGTTTACGTCATCCAGTTAATCATCCATCAGATAACGTGAAGGGAAAGCCTTGTTAGTCTTATGGGAGGACAAATATTAATTATTTGTTTTTGTGGAAAGGCTTTAATCATTACATGTAAACCTTGAACTACACCTCTCAATTATATCTCCCCCACCCTATGAAGCAAGACTTTGATTTGGTTGTATTATTTACAACTCTAACAGGCATCACCTCAAGGTTATGGATATAAAGTTGTAGTTTTGTAGTTTTCCTTTTATTTTTTGGCATGGCGTGGTCAACTACAACAACTACTAGCACAACGTGTTTTCGACCAGCCACTCTTAACTTATAATGAGCTGTTGTGTTCTCTTCCCGTCACACTTTGTTCATGTTGCTGGTTGTTTATTTTGAGATGGATCGCCACATTTCTGGTCATTACGACTAAGTCACCCATCCCAGTAACGGAAACTTCCGAAAACATGAGATACAAATCTATAAATAAGAAGTGGAAATAGACAAGAAATGGGGGAAGCAGGCATTAGACATTAGCAGTGACAGACTGGTGGAGGCAGAGAGGGAGAAGCCTTAGCAGACGTGTTCGTGCGGTCTAAAGGAGATATGATCTAGTTGTGCTGCTGTATCATAAACAACATGGGTCCCCATGAGGGACGCCAGCAGCCCTGGCTCCTCGGGGGCCATCTTACTGCAGTAAACAGGTAGGGTCATCTTCGGTCATGCTGTTCACTAGCCCTAACAAGGTGTACATGGTTTGGCCGTATCTTCCCTGGACCCCTGACAGTGTTGCATCAGCCCTTAATCAGCAGATGCCAATCAGAGGTTATCCGCGCTTGAGAGGGGTTGAGTGGTTCTTCCTCTTTCGAGTGGAAAATCAGCTAATTATGTTGTTCTGCTTGTCGGATTAGATTGTTTGACTGAGTAGAAAAGCCAGATAGACTGTGTTATGCATTAATAGAGAGGGGGTGGGGGGGAGAATATGAGGTGTTTGTTATAATAAGCCTGTTAAATAATATTCTGCTGTCCCCTGGAACTACGTTTTAGATGCTACCTTCCTTCCAGTGACATGAATCTTCGAGGAAAAGTGCAACGGCTTCAATTCCTTTCGACTCACCTCCTTCCCTCAGGAGCGATGAGGCGCCTCCGATCCCTGATGGCCATGGTTCTGCTCGGCGCCGTGTTCCTCGTCCTAGTCCTCTCCAACTGGCAGATAGACACGGCTGATGCGCGCCTTGCGGATCAGGAGCCGCTGTCTCCCGGCTCCTCTCGTCCGGACCCCCGCGGGAAGCCGGTCTGGAGGCCTAAGACTCCGTCTCCGATTCCGACTCCGGCTCCGGCTCTGGCTAAGCTGGCGGCAGCGTCCAAGCACCCGGTCCTCAACGTCACGGTGTCAGACGACTTTCGGAAGTTCTTCCCCCATAACACGGCCTACTGGAGCCGACTGCTGCACGTCTTCCTGAGGCAGAACGATCGATCCCACGCCGTCACGCCCCCTGCGGATTGGAAGGAGTGCGAGGAGGCGAGCCTCGAGGTGCTGAAGACTAACGTGCACGACTTTGACACCTACCCGGACTTGCACAAGAACTTCCTACGCATGTGCCACTGCCGCAACCCCCCCCTGTTGAGGGAGCCCAAAAACTGCACCTCGGAAGGGAACGGCCCTTTCCTCCTGCTGGCCATCAAGTCGGCCCCGTCCAACTTCCAGCGGAGACAAGCGGTACGGGAGACTTGGGGGACGGAAGGCGTGTACCTGGGCGGGCTGCGCGTCCAGACCATCTTCCTGCTCGGCAGCTCGTCGAACTTGGACCCCGACCTGTCCCCGCTGCTGGAGTACGAGGCCCGGCGGCACCGGGACGTGCTCCAGTGGGACTTCCACGAGTCCCTGTTCAACCTCACCCTCAAGTTCGACGCCTTCTTCAAGTGGACGTGGCGCAACTGCCGCGACGCGTCCTTCGTCTTCAGCGGCGACGACGACGTGTTCGTCAACACGCCCGCCATCCTGGAGTACCTGCGGGCGCTGGCGCCGGAGCCGGCGTCGCGGCTCTACGTGGGCCAGGTGATCAGCCCGGCCAGCCCCATCCGGGACCCCAAGAGCAAGTACTACATCCCGCCGTCGTACTACGAGGGCGCGTACCCGCCGTACGCCGGCGGCGGCGGCTTCCTCTTCTCGGGGGCCCTGCTGGGGCGCCTGGCGCAGCTGTCCAGCCTCATTCCCCTGTTCCCCATCGACGACGTCTACGTGGGCATGTGCATCCACGCCCTGGGCGTGGCGCCCGAGAAGCACCCGGGCTTCCAGACGTTCGACGTGGCGGAGAGCGACCGGGAGAACATGTGCGTTCACAAGACGCTGATGGTGATCCACCGGCGCGCGCCGCGCGAGGTGAAGCGCCTCTGGAAGGGCATCCACAGCCCCTCGCTCACCTGCTGAGCGCCGTCGCGGAGGACACGAGTCTCTGCGGCCGGCGGTGCGAGGGCGGATTGGCAGATCTCACCGGTCGTTCGGCCGCGGGACACCGCGAGAGGGCGGCGTCCAACCCTGATGCATCGCCCGTTGTGGGGGGTGGATAGCTGGATTCCCCTACAACACGTCCGTGGTGGACTTGACCACCTGTTGGGCTGGGGGCTGGGTCGATTCAACATGCAACTGGGGGGGGGGGGGACACTCTCACTGCTGACGTCACTGGCGGATGGATCGATTTGAAATGGCTTGCAAAGACTCATTATTTATGTCCGTTGGAAAAGCCTCTGCATCACAGAGGTGTACTATAAACATTACAACGGGATGTACACTCCCAGTACTGTCTACTTTATGGCAGGATGCAGGATGCCTTTACAAAGGCTGAAGGTCTATGGTTAACGCTTAGAAAATCGTCAAGGTTAGAAAAGGTTCCCCTTTTCTTGCAGTTTGAACCAGACCCGTTCAGCCTTTATAGATTCAAACTTAAACCAGCTGTGATAGGCTGTTGCTGGGATGTTTAAAGTTATTTAAGCAAGTCTATTACCTTTACTTCCATCAGGGTTGTGTGAAACTTATTGTCAAATAAAAAGAATGCTGGAATCTTCCATTATTTTTTTATTAGCGTTTCAAACAGACAAACATGTTAACTTATTTCACTGAAGACCTGACACTCAAGGATGTGTTGTAACAGAAATAAGGTTGATAGGTTCTATGAGGGGGGGGGGGGGAAGCACTGTTCCTCTAGGAACAACTAGGTTATAGTTCATGGTTGTAGTATTTATTGCTCAGTTTGTACATTTCTAGGGTAATGTAGAATAATATGGTGTACAACAGATTGATGAATGGAAAAAAGGTACTATAGGAAGAAGGTTGGTAACCTTGAAAGTCACTGTAACATAAGGCACAAAATCTAGAGCTGGAATACATCGTGAAGGTACACACACACACCACCCCTTCTCTTCGTGGAGAGGAAACACTGAAGTCTTATCAAAACTAGAACTCTAAACATACCAAACCCACCAACCCTCTCTCTCTCTCTCCCACCGGGGGGGGGGGGGGGGGGGAGACTCAGGAGGGGCGTCGCACGGCCTCCCGCGGGGCCAGCCTTGTGTGCGGGGGTTACTTCTCGTACACCTCCAGCGGGTAGTGCTCCTTGTACTGCTTCACGTGCTTCCACATGCTGTCGCGCTGCTTGGTCAGGTTGGGCGTCATCTCCTTGTAGACGTCGGTGAAGAGCAGGTCGAGCCGGGGCTTGTGGCGCTTCTCGGCCTTCTCGAAGGCCTCCATCACCATCTTGCGGGACTCCTTCCTCCAGGAGCGCTCGTCGTCCTCGCCCCACCAGCCGCGCGCCGTCATGTAGTGGCGCAGGCGGGAGATGGGGTGGTCCTGCTTGTCCCAGTAGTTGACCTCGTCCACCGAGCGGTAGGCCGAGCTGTCGTCACTGGTGCTGTGGTGGCCGATCCTGGATGGGAGGGGGGGGAGTGAACCTCGCTGTCATAATGCTCAACACTTGGGGGTTGGGACCGTTTTGAGAACAGGTTGAATGAGTCAGCAACTATGAATCGTTATATCGTTCAAATTAAAGGGAACTGACCATATAGGGAAATGCAAGTTCACTAGTCAGAATATGATGGCAAGCTTAAAACCAGTTCCTCAAGCAATGTACAAAACAAAAAAAAAAACTACAGGATGGTTGCTACCTCAAGACGTCTCACGCTTGCGGTGCGTAGCTGACTAACTGAAACAGGAAATGTTGCTAATGCTGTCCACAGCATTTATATAAAATAAGTTGCAGTGATCCAAAATAACGTCTGAACTATCTGCTTAATTATTCTCTCTCACAGCAAATAAGTACATAAAAAATAAAATAAAAAAGTAATCACACTACTGGTCGGGTCTCCACTCATCTCCAATCCTTTCCTGTTCTGGCATCTAATCTCGCCTTCCTCTCATCCGTTAAAAGCCTTTCCTTCAGCCCGTCCCGTCCTGCTCCTATAAAAGCATTCAGCCCTTCCTCCATGTCACCTGGCCCCCCGACTAACCTGTAGGTCATGGCCTCGATGAGGAAGGGCTGGTTCTCTGCCACCGCCCGGCGCCGGGCCTCCTTTGTGGCGTTGTAGACGGCAAACACGTCGTTGCCGTCCACGCGGATGGACATCATGCCGTAGCCTGGCCCGCGTGCGGCTGAAACGCACACACACACCGGAGAAGACGGCTCAAAGGCTGGTATGGGCGCATCAGCGTTGCATTTAAAACACTAACCAGAATTGGGGTGAGATCAAACATTCACATGCAGATTTCTCCCTTAATTCCAGTTCAATACAAGTTTATTAAAGTGAGTGGCTATAATGTAACAGCCCATTAGATTGGCGTCACTTGGATTGACAGGGTGTAGGAGCGGCAGCTAATTTATGACCGTACCTCCCCAGGGCTTTTATTCAAAACCACAAACTCATATCAATCATTGAGTTTAATATTAATAATAATAATACTAAGGAAGGAAGGAAGACCGTCCGTCACACCTTGAGCTGCCCAGCCTTCCCCTGAATTGAGGAGGTGAGAGCAGCAGCTCAGTTATGAAAACATTAAAGAGGAATCCCTTTATTAATGAGTCAGTTTAGCTATGCTGGGTTTGTTTAGACGTTTCCATGGGCACTGACGAGGTGGCCAGAGAGCCATACCTGAAAACGGACAAAGTGATTCATGAATGAATGTATTAATCACGCTTCGCTCATCACTGTCTTTAGTTCTTCCTCACAGCTGTATTGGCAGGGCAGCTAGTCGGCAAACGGCCAACCTTTCTCTCCCCTCAGCCGCACCCAGTGAGGTCCGTCTCCATGGAGGCTCCCTGGAGGAACCTCGACGTTCACTGAACGAAGCTACGACCCGTATTTGCTAGTAAAACAGACTTTTCTTTTATCCAAAGAGAATTACTGAAGCGAGTATACAGTAGGGCCCGACCGATATTGATTTTTGAGTGCCGATGCCGATTATTTTCAGAGAAAAATTACGATTACGATTTAATCGGCCGATTAAAAAAAAAAATATATATATATATATATATATATATAAAACGTAGTTTTTGATACCTTAAATATACTTTAAACACTTTTGACGAATATGTGAATTGAATGCAGAACCTTTGAGTGTTTTAGAATACATTTACAGTCAAAAATGAGTGTAATGTAAAATAAATAAATAACTCCCAATGTGCTGCGCTCGTGAGCAGTGACTAACACGTGCGTGCTGAGCAGTATGGTCTCACCGTTAGAGTCTACAGTATAACAAATTAACATGGCCTGGGACCTAAAGAAAAACAGGCACAACATGCTCAAACAACGCGTCTTGTGTACATTGGTGAGGTGAGCGCGCAGCTGCCTGAGCGAGCGTGCTTTCATGTTGCACGGTAAAATTCAATCTCCTTTTTTACTCCAGCTAAAGTTGTTAGTTAGCAAGGCGAGTAGGAGCGCAATCTGCAGGATACTAATCGCAATAACATTTATAAAAAAAATTTTTTTAAAAAAATTAAAAAAAATCGGTTGTAATCGGCGTCTTTTTGGCCGATGCCGATTATTTTCAAAAAGGCTATAATCGGCCGATTAAATCGGCAGGCCGATAAATCGGTCGGGCCCTAGTATACAGGCATACATTCAGAATGAAGCCGATGTTGGTGTGTTGGCAGGTTCTGATCCACTAAGAGGAATGTGTATATTTGAGGTTGTTCTTCGTAAACGTCCCTCTTGTTATCTTAATAGATTAGAACAAGTGTGTCCCAGCCATCTTCTAAATCTCCATAGGCTAACCAGCTCGTCTTAACCGACTTCGATACCCACGTCCGTGGGACATCAGCGCTGCCCGCTCCTCTCACCGATGCCGTCGCCGCGGTACTGCTCGTTGGTGGGCGTCGAGATGGCGTAGCCGTTGTTCCTGCAGAAGAAGATGAGCGGGCACTCCAGGGTGGCGGAGAAGTTGAAGCCGGCGTGGGCGTCCCCCTCGCTGGCCGCGCCCTCGCCGAAGTAGCAGATGACCGCGCGGTTCAGGTTCTCTCGCTTCAGAGCGTAGGCCGAGCCGGCCGCTGTTGACACAACACACGCCCCGTTAGGTCAGCACGGCCGACGGCGTTGCACAGGGACAGTTTCTATACGCTCACAGAGACAAGGGTTACGCGGCACACCGTAGAGAATACGCTCGTAGTCTCTACGAGCGTATTGACTACGGTCAGGATTGACTTGATCTACTCAATCTTAATTGGCTTAACACCATGACCGACATTCTGAAACAGCCACTAACATCCACATTTGCCTCAAACAATGTTAGGCTTTACAGCCCATGCAAATGGTTGTGAATAATGTTCTTGTTGTTCTTTTAACTGTTTGTTATTCTGACCATTCTGTTTGTTAACATAATTATCCCTCCCTGCTGTTTTGTAGTTCCCCAAAACAACTCACATGCTTCCACTAACGGTGCAAGCAGGGCAGTGGCAACAAAGCACTCAGTCCTTCCTCCCTCACTTTAAAAACCACCAGCCGCCACTGAACTGTACCACTGTGAGTTTAAGAAAACCAGTTAAGTGGCTTCTCTGACAACAATGCAAAAAGCCAGTTCTATTCTCCTTTTACAAATTTGTTCAAATTTGATCGGTGCGTTTGTTTTTGCAATGACCCGTGTGTAAGAAGTACACTTTACCGGTAGTTATACACAGTGATTTAGTTCAAACTAATCAATATCAAACCCTTACACAAGTACAGGCTTGCTCGGAAGTACTGCCTTGCCTTATTTAAATCAATCAACTCCCGATACAAAAGGGAATTGAACACCAATTCCTGAGGGCTTGGGTGAACAGCTTATATGAGAGGGAATCGATCACGCGTCGACTCCCGAACAGACCGCTCACCCTGGGGTATCTGGGTGGCGAGCGGGGAGGAGATGGTGACGAAGTGGAGGTCCTTGCTGCCGTAGTGGACCGGCATCTGGCGTCCCTTCCCCAGGTCATCTGCGTTGGCGTAGCACTGGGCCATGAAGGAGTCCAGGGGGAAGCCACGGTACAACAGCACGCCTACCGGAGAACAGAGCCGTCAGCAACTCACCATCAACACTGCAGAACAGCACATGTATACTGGTCGTCATATGATATTCACCATCAACAGTGCAGAACAGTACGTGTTTACTGGTCGTCATATGATATTCACCATCAACAGTGCAGAACAGCATGTGTTTACTGGTCGTCATATGATATTCACCATCAACAGTGCAGAACAGTACGTGTTTACTGGTCGTCATATGATATTCACCATCAACAGTGCAGAACCGTACGTGTTTACTGGTCGTCATATGATATTCACCATCAACAGTGCAGAACAGTACGTGTTTACTGGTCGTCATATGATATTCACCATCAACACTACAGAACAGTACATATATTCTTGACCTTTATTTTACCAGGCAAAATTGCTTAAAGACAAATGACCTCTTTTTCGAGCAAGGCCTGGCGAAAATGGCAGCAGTTATGATGAATGAAATATAAGATAAGAAATAGAAATAGAAAGCACAGACATGAAAAAAAAAAAAGAAGAAGAACAATTCTGAGGCAATGATAAAATACTATACAGTGAAACATTGACAAACGCAAGAAAGATTTGCCATTAGAAGACATGCGAGTCGAGTTTTAAAATCATTCATAGTGATGAGTTCCTGCAATTTGCGTGTTTCTTGAAGAGTGTTCCAGGCGGAGGGAGCAAAGTACATGAAGGCCCTCTTTCCAAACTCAGTACGAGTTCTGGGGACTGAGGTGGATAAGAAGTCCAGAGAGCGCAAGCTGTATGATGAATTTGATTTAAAAGGGACGTAGGTGCAGAGATATGAAGGGGGTAGTCCCGTAGTTGCTTTGTAAATGAAGGTGTATCAGTGAAGAAGCCTGCGAGCTGACAAGGACAGCCAGCCTACGTAAGAGTGCAGGGTTCAATGACGGGTTGGCATACTGGTCGTCATATGATATCCACCATCAACACTGCAGAACAGCACACGTATACTGGTCGTCATATGATATCCACCATCAACACTGCAGAACAGCACACGTATACTGGTCGTCATTACCCCTTGACAAAGGCAATTGTAATTTTTGTTTGCATTACGGAGGAGGTTATTTGACATTGTTTGTTTTAACTGAGGAGCAGAATGAAGGGGGTAAACATTTCCCCAGACCCTGAAGCTTACCTGCTTCTCTGTACTGTCCAAACACCAGGTCACTAGGCTCCAGGGCAGCCGCGCTGCCGATGTGGGTACCCTCCTCTCCGTAGTTGGTCATGTAGAAGGAGATTCGACCCTGCAGCAGTCGGACCGTTAACACACAACAACCGGTGTCTTTGTCCTACTACCGCCCTTCTGGGTAACACAGCTTAATATGATTTACTATACTGAACTATACTATTTAGTCACAATAACTGACTTGCAGTGCATTTTAAGATCATTAATTAAGAGCAGGTAGAGGTGATCTTGCTCGCTCATGGATGCCTACACGTTAAGACTGTGGACACGGGGGATCAAACCCGGAACCTTTCCACTCTAAATCTAAGAGACTTTGATTTGGGCCCTTGACTTGCCTGTCTCTGAGATTCATACAGAATCCGATCCATGGTGTTGAGGAGAGTCATTTTCTGGTAGAAATTCCGCACGGTCTCTTTGGAAAGCTGAGGGTTGGAATAAAGGGTCACAATGTGGCGAATCCGCACAGAGGAGGACCACAGGATTGGTCTAATGGAAGACGGTTATGCATTTCAATCTGTGATCAGACCATCCGATACCTATCACAGATTTCTTTAATAGTGAGTTATAAATGAACAGGATGTTTCTTTGTCAGATATGGATATCATTGTTTGCTCATTATCTAAGGGTTCTTAGTTAGTTCGCATTATATGAATTATTGTTAATTTGTGGAGCTGACGGATATGCATGGTCTTCCTTTATGAAAATATACGACAGCTTGTTAACACAGAGCACTACCGAGTTTAGTCTGGGCGGTAACGGTGATCTCCAATATTTCGATAAAAATGTAACAGACACAGCCCCCTTTTTTTAATCTTAGGTATGGTAGACACTGAAAGCTTCCTTTGCCTACTTGACTTTTATAGTGTACAGCATTTTAATTGTCGTTTTGGCTCCATTTAATAAATTCATCATCTTCGTTCACATCTTTCACAAGTCGTTTCCGTGTGTGAAAAACTCCTTGAAGTAATCCTACTCAAGTATAAATGAAAAGTACATGCTAGTGTGGATTAACAGTTGCATGGGCTGAACTGAAGTAGTCAAACTGAAAGACTATCGTCCATCGAAAAATGTCGCCATAGACTGTCGCCGACATTGACCTCTCCAAATCATAACCAAGGAAGACCTGCAAGTTTTAAAGTGATAGCTTATGTGCTATATGGTTGTATACTTGGTAAAGTAGGCCTACACTGAATCACAGGAAACAATAAGTAAAAATATTTGTCATCACCCATGTCAATGCCAGATCAAGACTGTTAATGAAACAGTTAATACATCATTTAAACTTATCTCCGGTTGGCTCTTTGCTTAACCCTAACCCTATAATCTAAATAAATAGATATGATATAAATATATTATATTATAAAGCCTTTATGATCATTCGTCAGAAGAGGTGAAACAATATGCTGCTGTCGGTACAGTAAAGATGTTTATACTACCAAGTGCAAGTACCAACAATCGCTAGGTTGAACAAAGAAATGTACTAGACTGTGACGTTACTGGTGGTAAAACAAACAAGAGAGCTACGTATATTTAATTGAATAAATGTTTGGCAGGCCATTTTGGAAATTCCTAAAAGCAAGTGGCAAGATACTAAAACAAAAGACATGGCATATCCGTGACGAATGTGTTCAGAATCCGGTTCATATTGAACCGGATTTGCTACATTCTTCCTCGACACACTAATACAACACGGAAGGTGTCCAGGGTGTGGTCCACCACACGGTGCACACCCGGGAAACGGGTTGAAGTGGCCCCGTCATACCTGCGGGTCCTCTGAGGGGTTGATGATCTGACCCTGCCTGTCCATCACCCGGTAAATGGGGATCCCCGAGATGACGTTGGGTTGGATGAACTCCAGACGGTCTATAAACTCAGCAGAGGCTCCGGGGAACTGAGGCTTGTCTGCGGGGTCAAAGGTCTGCTGCCGGCGCACCCCCTACAAAGGGACATGGGTAAAGCATACATAACGACATTAGACACACGACTTATCCTAACAAACGTATTGAATCAAAGGACTGCTTGTTCACGATACCTGCAAGCACAGAAAAACTAATATTATCAGAGCCAATCAATTCAGGATTCTTTTTTTATTCAACCTTTATTTTACTAGGCAAGTCTTTGAGATTAGAAATCGATCACGTACCAAAGCTTTCACATTCCAAGACAAAAATCGAATACAGGTACACAGACCAAAAAATCTGAGTTTACTCCATAATAAGCCATTTAGGCTTATTATGGCCATTAGGAGAAGAGAACATGGAAATGCAGCAAACAAATAGACAAAACAAGTCAGTAGACCAAGAATATGTTTAAAGACACTAATAAGAAAATTCATATTAACCCCATCTGCCCCCCACAACCAATTTCAATGGTTGAATGATAAAGACTGCAGGTTAATATGTTGTTGGATTTCTGATGCATTTCAACAGAAAACCTTACTCTCTATTAATCAGGGAGGCTCTGAAATATACAGCTGTATAATGAAACGATTATTAATGAACCTATAAACACGTGATGAGAATTAATAAAAGCACATGTAAGGCCTAAAAAAAAAAAAGTTTGGTTCCTGTTGGTTGTCAGTTGAGGTCATGGGTAGGTAGGGAATTAATTATTATTTTATTTATTTTTTTCAGAGGCAGCGAATGATAGGTAGGTTGTTTTTATTTAAAAACGAGAGAATTGTAGCACAGTAGACTAATGATACACATCTGGCGCACTCTAGTGGGGAAATAACGGTACAATTTGCTGTGATAAACCTATAGGCTACTAACAGATAGTCAGAAGAGAATAACAGGAAGTTAAAAGAGGATAAAAACAAAACAATATGATAATGACCAAGCATGGCAGCGGTATCTCCATCCACAGTGGGCCAATGCGTCACGCTCTGCTGTGGGTCTGAGGAAGCCAACGCCCGGGATCCCACGAAGTCACCCCACCAAAGGGTCTCCCCCTTCCAACTTTCCCGGGAAACATACCACCCGCGGATTATTGCACCTTAAGCGGTTTGTTGCCTGACTGCAGTCGAGAGCAGTTTTCGCTCTGGGCTACAATCCGGTCACGGTGATCCGTCATCACTGTGTCCATATCTGACAACTGTTGGGTGTGGGACTCAATGGTGGACATAATCTCCTCCAATTCAGCAAAAAGAGGTTTCAGCGCCTGGTCGATTGTTTTAAGTGTTTCAGTTAAGGTGAGTCAGGTCGGCCGTTGATACAGAGTTTGTCAAGGTCCGCCGGTAGATTGTTCGCTCCAAGTTCTTTAGCAAAAACTAAATCCAAAAGAC
Source organism: Gadus macrocephalus (assembly GCF_031168955.1). Classification (NCBI taxonomy): domain Eukaryota; kingdom Metazoa; phylum Chordata; class Actinopteri; order Gadiformes; family Gadidae; genus Gadus; species Gadus macrocephalus. Next base: position 2,786,601 of record NC_082397.1, read on the forward strand.
GCTTGAGGAGGGACACATATCCATTGTCCCCTTCTCAGCTGTCCCATTTTAATTGTACATGTCCATGTACAATACTATTCTTAAGACAGAGAATATAATGGAACCGCCATCGCTAAGAGCTAGCAAAGGCCGTTCAGCAAAGTCACAACTTTTCCCGGTTTTGGGACCTCACTGGTGGAACGAGCTCCCTGCCGCTCTCAGGACCGCAGAGTCGCTCACTATCTTCCGAAAAGGAGTCCACCTCGACACTGCATAGCCAGCCTCCCCCTTCTGGCCACCATTGTACACTGTATTGTATTGTATTGTATTGTATTGTATTGTATTGTATTGTATTGTATTGTATTGTACATTGTATTGTACATTGTATTGTATTGTATTGTATTGTATTGTACATATTGTATTGTACATTGTATTGTATTGTATTGTAGTACTTAACTGTGTAGCAACTGCAGTAGCTGCTATCATGGCTGTAACACGGGGAATTGGTTAGCCTAGCGATTGTGGTACTTGCACTTGGTTCTATGAACATCCTTTCTGTACCGACAGCGATACATTGATGCACTTCTTATGACAAATGTACTTATTGTAAGTCGCTTTGGATAAAAGCGTCTGCTAAATGCCCTAAATGTAAAATGTAAATGTAAACGTATGATGAAGATAGCTGCGGGGGAGCGGTTGGAAGAGAGTGTCTCAGGTGGAGGGATGTGAAGGGGTGGATGGCTATGGCGGAGGGATGGAGGAGTGAAGGGGTGATTTGGGTGGAGGGAAGGTTGGAGGTGGCTGAATGGATGAAGAGGTGAATGGGGGGGGGGGGGCCGGGATTAAGAGGGTGGATGTGGTGGAGGGATGGAGCATGGCGGTGTGAAGGGGGTGGATTGACCAGTGACCAGTGGAGGTGTGCAGAGGTGGCTTTGGTTGAGGGGTGCTATGATGGGGTGAAAGTGAAACCATAGCCCCTTTCACACATAGATCCCAGTAAATTACTGAGACACCTTTCAGGAACTGCGAGTGGTTTTCACAATTCACAAACGCCCCTACATTTTGGAAGATTGCCGTCTTGCACCCTTTCACACATGGCATAGCAATGCTATACAATATGACAAATCAGTACATTCAATGTACATTATCTTAATGTATGGATATATTCAGCAGCACATTCAACTTTAGACTGAATTCAATACTTCCTCATTGTATTACAAAACTGCTTTGAACTTTTTTTCTGTTGTTTATATTCTTTGGAACTGTTGAAAGTGTTCTTTTGTTTATTTTTATTCTATTTACTATTTATTAAGTACATTTTATTATGTTGCACTTATTGCCACATATTTTTAATCTACTATGCCTCGTACGTATTGTTTGCTTTCCACGTCGAAAAGAAGAAAATAATGAAAAGAATGACCCTTTCTGCACAAATGACACTTTGACTTTGACATTGACTTTGAAGACAGAAAGTCGTATTGCGAAAGCTATAAGCAGCTTGACAGAAAGTAGTATTTGAGTGGAATAAACCTTCCAAACCAGAAGTGATGGGAAAGAGAGTATTAATGCGTTCCTGGAACTGCAGCATCCTCCGTTGCATCGAAGGAGCAATGCCACAACTCTCAAAGTGGTCAAGAAAGAAGCCAAAGCTTTTCAAAGTTGATGAAAAAGGACAATAAATCAATCAGCTGAGCAGAAGAATAAAACATGAAATACAATCCAATACACTTTTTTTAAGTGTAGTTTAATACCAATAATTTCCACCATTTCCGGGTGGAAACACTCCCCTGGGTTCGACCAATAGGGTGGCTGTTTAGGATAAAGTCATTTTTTGCTTAAATAAACTCGGAAAATCTGAGATTAAGGTCAGATTAAGGTGAGATTAATGTGTTTGTATGATGACACCGTGTCTATAAACACACATTACGAGTTGGTTCGCTGGAGTAAGGCTGCCATACAGGTCTAGCATGTTGAAGCTGGTTAGCCAGTGAAGCTATAAGGTTGGATATGCGAACTGCCAGCTAGATGGTCAGGCAGCAATCTAACTTTACTGGACATCATTATTGCTCATTGGTACTCACATGAACCCTGAAACTCCGTTGTTGAAGCAACCTGCATGCGTTCATCCCTGTCATCTGTCTCACTGCTTGGGAACAGACCCCAGAGAGCTTCACACTTCTCATCGCCGCCATCTGCCCTCCCTGGATAACTTAATAATACTAAATAAAGATTTCAAGAGCAAAGGTGAACACTAGGTTGTTTACTTTGTGCACTTCTACAGCTTAACCATACAGTGCACCGAGCTCACACCTCTCTATTATGAAAATATTAACGCTATCACTTTGTAGGTCAGCGATGTGGTGCTTCGACTGGTTCTGGGATGGGCCGCGTCCCATTCATAATCGGATAAGTAGACCATCGGCACTTTATTCAAGCACAACAATGGGCTTTCAACGTCAACTAAAATGATTTCTCATGTTCCTATTTTTTATCAATCCATTTATCCAGATAGCTCCCTTTCTTTCCTTCTTTCTTTCATTATTTCTTTCTTTTTTCTTTCTTTCTATCTATCTGTCTATCGATCGATCAATGTATCTGTTTATCTATTATAAATAGTTTTATTGGCATAAAAAACTGACATTGACATTGCCAAATCACTTGAAACTTTGGGTGTAGGAAGACTTGCAAAGAACTACCTAAATGTAAAAAAAAAACGAAAAAAAAACGAACTCGCTAGGCAAAAAGAAGCCAAAGCGACAGACCGATCAGATTTGGAACGCAGCCGTAATACATTTTGTCTGACGTCACTACTAAGCGCCATATTTATAAAAACAGAGCACGTCATCTGACGTCGTCGTCAATTCTTCGCACCACGATGGAGGTCTGCAGCTCAGATGGATTTAACGTCACATTACGAGAGTTTGGCTGCGAACAGTGTCTACTATCCAGACCCGATGGCTCCTCGTCTTTTATCCAAGGTGAGTCGTAAATTTACACTGCACGAAGTTATCTCTGGTGGCAGCCCATATAGAGAGCCCTAAATGTTCTTGTGTTGTGATGTGTTGACGCTATAAGTCAGCTCCCATATCATAAATGAATATATTTGTATTACGATTTATTACGATCAGTACTGATCAGGCAAAATCTGTATTGTTTCTATATCTCTAGACATAGTGTTTTGTTTTTCTCAAGTCGGTCTGTAGCTCAATCTCTGAAGGAGACACCAATCTAATATCTCTCTTCCTGTCTAACCTGTGCGTGCGTGTGTGTGTAGGAGACACCAGTGTGTTGGCTGCTGTGTACGGTCCAGCAGAGGTGAAGGTCAGTAAGGAGATCTACGACCGAGCCACCCTAGAGGTCGTGATACAGACTAAAGTGGGACTACCAAGTAAGGAGATTAAATAATAATAAATGAAATGTAATGAACAGTTAATGTGGAAATCAGTGATGTTGCAATTGTGGTTCATGATCACCCATAAATTGGTCACAGCAGTGGAGCAAATAGATGGCGGATTGCCACAATAAATGTTTTGATATAACTAACCAAAAAAGTATGTATACAAGCCTGCCGTGTCCATTGTGTATTTCATGAGACATGTTTGTAGTATGTCACTTTGCATTGGTATTGAGGAGATGGTCACGGCATGAACAAGCTTGGAAGGCCCTTATTGAAATCAACCATGCTTTGTCCTAAATCTAGACCGGTAGATATAGTTTTACAGAAGTCTCCGTTCCCCATCAAATCGTTTAACGCGCAGCCATCTCTGTGTCTTCATGTCAATCTTACCAGCCGGTTCTGAGCTTCCTCTGCCAACTGTATGAAATAAAATTGTTTTTAACGTAGCTGAAATATTCTGCTCAACCGATGCACGGCACTAGGAAGAGCCAGCTGACACTTTTTCCTTTCTGAAGAGAACAATTTGACACTTTGTTTCAGGTGTGAAAGAAAGGTCGCAGGAGCAGTGCGTCCGCGAGACGTGCGAAGCCTCTCTGCTCTCCTCGCTCCACCCGCGCTCCTCGCTCACGCTCATCCTGCAAGTGTTGCACAATGATGGTTCTGTATCCTACATTCAGTAGCTGGCCCATGCCCCTGATTTTGTGTCTGTCGCTTTCTCCTGTGTTGTGCCTGTTCATACATAATACGCCTTATTACTCTTAATTGTGTCATGAGTGTAATGGATTAAGGCTTATTTAGGGGATGCGGACTGTGGTTGTGCATGTAGCCATTTGGTAGATATTGTTCATGTGCCTGTGTGGGAACAGATGTTCCCCATCCATCGAGGACAACAAGGTATCCTTAACCCTCTGTGCAGCTGTTGTCATGTTTCCTGAACGCTGCCTGCATGGCATTCATGGACGCCGGGCTGCCCATGAGCTGTCTGTTCTGCGGCGTGACGTGTGCCATCGCCAGGGACGGGCAGGTCATCACAGACCCAACAGCCACACAGGAGAAGGTGGACCTACAGTACACTCTTCCCCCCCCCCCCCCCCCCCCCCCCCCCTTAGGCTGACCGTGTGACATCGGATCAATCAGCTCTTTATTAACTTATCTTTGCCTGTTTCTCCAGGAGAGCCGAGCGCTGTTGACCTTTGCCATCGACAGCACGGAGCAGAAGGTGTTGATGTCTTCCACCAAGGGATCCTTCTCCGTCCACGAGGTAGGGCGGTCTTTCCAAACGCTTTTTGAATGAAAACATTCTGCCATTAGAACTTGCAGTGGTCCTGAGTACACCTTCTGTTGTCATTCTTTATGTTCGGTAGGGATATGATATCGATTTTTAAGTAGAACTGACTTTGCTTATTGCATAATCAATAAATGAATTGGAGATGTAAATGTAATCAATAATAAATCATTGTGATTTTTGACTATATTGTGCGTTCTGGATCTGGGTTCCCAGCTCCAAGAGTGTATTGCCATCAGCCAGATGGCTTCAGAGAAGATCTTCCAGTTCTACAGAGAGTCTGTCCAGCGGCGCTACTCCAAAACCCTCTGAGACTGCCGGGAAAAACAGTCTTTCTTTGTACAAACCTTTTTGTTTTAATAAAATATTCAACAGTATTTCATGCTACAATTCTCGTCCATTTGCAGTGAGCTTTGTCCTTGGTGGGCGTGTGTTTGTGTGTTTGGAAAGAGGGTTGGATTGAGGGAATGGTGGACCTTTCATTTGGTCCGACATCTGTTTCAGATGGACATCCTACCTTCCCAGTAGTCTGCACAGCCTGGTAGGAGCGGATCTATTCATTAGGGGTGGGAATCTCTTGGTACCTCACGATTCGATTCCGATTATGAGGTCAACGATTCGATTCTGAAGCGATTATGCATCTCGATGCAACATTTTTTTTTTTATGTACCTTTCCATGCATGATTTTCCAAAATATACATCTGGGTTTGCTACTCAAGAGTTTGCTAATCACTTCCTACTTTTGTGATGATCATTAAAGACATCAACGGATGAATTAACTTATCTAATATTTCATAAGAGAGAAAGCCTTTGTCACAAATATGACTTTCTATGAACAATGCAATAATCAATGCAGCTTGCATTATAACAAAATATGGAAGCATGCAAAAGATTCTTGTGTCTGGCTGTGAGTTTGCACGCATGCTATGCGTAGGTTGAATCGCAATCGTGTCAAGACAAATCAGATTTGCCAATACACAATGAAGATAAATTCAATAATTTTAAAAATACAAAAATGATCCCTCTGGCGAACAGAATGTTGCAGCAGGCAATTATTTATTTTTTATTCCGATTATTAATTTATCTGCATCGAGAGAGAATCGTTCTAGCGAGAATCGCGTTGCATCGAAGAATCGATTATTTTTCCCACCCCTAGTATTCATCATATATCAGGGTGGTCGCTCCCACATGTGATGTCACTATTCAAAGGGGTCGATTCTGAAATGACTTCTAGTGGCGAATGAACAATGCACCTGTTGGTGTGTCATTCCCCTTAAATTAACAGAAGCAACAGCACCTTAGATGATTATGAACCCTTTCTGACACGTGCATTATCAAAAGAAAATCAATGTCTGAAACCAAGTGCATTTATTACGTTTTTACACTTTTTTTTTTGTATTAACATTTTAAATACAAGGAAGCTGAGGTGGAAGGTGTACAGCATTGCTGATATAATGTAGGACAGTTAGTGGCCGTTCACCTTTTGGGGTTGGCTTGGTGTTCTAACTGAGTGCTTCTCATCATACACCCAACCACCCATTCTTTCTTTATTTCGAGCTTTAGTTTGACCCCATATTCTCTAAGGCTAGAGTTGTCTCAATAAGCATTTAGAATGTTCATTGTGACTTTTAAAGTGTCTATTTTACCAACAAGTGTGATGTTGATTGAGTCATTTCAAACCCATTCAAACTACCATATTGTGACATTATGTAGGTGTGTCCACCCACTAGCTTTTGAAATGGCTTGCCAATCAACAACACACTTTCAGCTAAATAGGGCCCCGTTTATTGTACCGGCATAGGAGCAGGTATTTGACTGGTGTGTCTAACGTTATAGTGTGAGAAGCTTGTGGAACGCCCTGTCCAGCAGTGTCATCACCAGACTCAAAAAGAGGTTAAACCACAGCATATCCACAATGGTGGTAGATAACATGTAGACGGAGAGGAACCACAGGTTGTTAAAGTGTTCATACAGATTGTAGATCTTCGGAAGCGAGTCTCAACAGCTGTTCTTAAGATGTTTTGACAAAGCATGGTTATTCATAACAGCGTAGATTCCATATCTATAAAACTATATTATATATCTAAATATAAAATATCCTGTTATAGCACGATATCATGTTTTTTGTCCTGTCTGAATTTCCTTGAGGAGGTTTGTTTTGTGGTACATTGCGGTCAGAGCACTCGGATCCAGGGGACGTTCATGAAGCACACAAAGCTGTTCCTGCAGTCGAGCAGGGATGCAGATGAAGCTGGGAGCAGCAGCGTAGCAGAGTGCAGACTCACCATGCAGTATTCGCTGAGTTCACCGGGACGACAGCGGTTGCCGCTACAGATCATGCATGTAATGGATGCCCAATGCTTAAACGTCTCGTCCAATCAGACGGAGGGGAGGGCGGACGGGGATACTGGATGTCAGCAATTCTTCTTTTTTTTTAAAAGCGCCTTGTCCGTCTTTTTCCTAACAAAACGCATCCAATGGAGTGTGTCAGAGCGTACCATGCATAGACTAGGCTTATTTTCTTCAGAGGATTCCATCTTAGAAGTTGAAGGCGAGAAGGAGAGAGGGCGTCTCGCTCACTGCCTTTTAAAATAATATCTCTTCTCCTGAGATGTCTTCCGCAATCAGTAGTTGTCTCCAAGGTTCAGCTCCCAGCAACGTAGTCCTCCTTCATCACATAGTCACCACACCATGCTTTCCATTCAACTCTTATTCCTTGCTTTTCCAAATCTCCCGTCATATAATAGAATAAAGTTCTACTGTATCTTACCTTATTCTTTTGGCACATTTCTATTTACATGGTAAACAAACAAAACCTATAAATAGCAGTGGATTTAAATTGTCTTATTAAATGTAACACGTTTTTTCAGGTACTCTGTAGGCCTCTCACAACCTCGGAAAGTGGGGCAACCAGGAGCAGGGATAGTGGCCTGGTCGGGACTGGTCCTTAAATCTGCAGCCTCTGATACATTGCACACGACCACCATCACACGACCACTCACTGGACGTCATTCCAACCTTCAACGTCCAGTGAGTGTTTTTTTTTCGTGCTATCTACAACGTTGTGACCCATGTTTTTGTTCTTGAAGCTGAAGTCTGAACATGAACTAGGAGGAAAGAAACACATCCAAAGAAAAATGACAACATGCACGAAATATAAAGGTTTGTAGGGTCTTGATTAAGTCCTTCATTGACCTGGTAAAACTGCTTTGACGGACAGAGCTTCTGCAGTTTTGAGTTATAGATTGCAATAAACGTCTCAGGTACTTTGAAACCTGATGATTTGTGATGGTTGTATGTCCAGTGAGTCACCATTGAATTGAACCATGATGGATGTCAACCAGATCTCAACTCCAGTCGCGATGTCCGATTCCGGTCCAGGTTTTATGTCTGTAAAACATGTACCATGCCAAGGTCCAAGCAGGTAGACTGAATCAAGTCAATTCTTCATGTGTGTCACAGAGAGAGTCAATGTCATTGGTGCATAAAGGGAAATACTTCTTCCTCCACCCTGCGTATCCTTCCGCCCGGTCTTAGGCTGCGTTAGGGCGGTTTGACCGACAGGTAGGAGATGAGGGCAGCAATGGCGCAGATGTAGGTGATGATGCCGAAGACAATGGAGAGGACCGAGAGCCAGAGGGCGTGGCGCGATGCAGCGGTTGCTCCTTCATAGTCGCCTTGAGCAGAGGCCCTGTTGGTCTGGGGAGAGAGGGAGAGGGGAGGTGAAGACGGGAGGGGAGGAGGGGAGGGGAGGAGGGGAGGTGAGGAGGGGAGGGGAGGGGAGGAGGGGAGGTAAGGACAGAAGGAGGAGGGGAGGGGAGGAGGGGAGGTGAAGACGGGAGGGGAGGAGGGGAGGGGAGGGATAAGAGGGGAGAGGGGAGGTGAAGACAGAAGGAGGAGGGGAGGGGAGGAGGCCGCGGTGTGGAGGGGTTGAGGAGAGGGAGGGGGAGAGGAGGCAGGTGCAAGGGAGGAGGAAACGGGAGTGTAGAGGGGACGGAGGACGGCATGAAGAGAAAGAGCAGAAAGAGAGAAAGCTTGTCATTAGGTGTCATTTTACTCAAAGGTTTCCTATTGTGTTCTGATTCCTTTCTAGCTTTTGCCCTCTCCCCTTAGGTAGACGACGTATCGGAAATCAAACCCCTCCTCCTTGTTCTAACTCTGATTACACCTTAAAAAAGATAATTGACGAGTGAAGAAACTCTGCTGCAGGTTTACAGTTAGCTCCCCCACACACACACACACACACACACACACACACACACACACACACACACACACACACACACACACACACACACACACACACACACACACACACACACACAGTGACATAACAAGTGGAAGTGCCCACCCAGAAATGATAATAGATCAACCTACAACCAAACAACTTAACGGACTGTACCAACTGGTAGGTTGGACTATGCATCATACATCTTTGTGACTTTCGGTATTTCAACAAGACACTTTTATCGCGAGTGACTTACAATGAATTCAGAAACCTTTCATCAAGGAGCATGTTAGGGCATCTGGCCCAGTGAAACTCAGCAAGATGGGGATCGAACCTAGATGCGTTTTGGCTGGAACTGCTTAACCAGTAGACTATCTACCTCAGTAAACCAGGAGATAATTTGGAGAGATAACCAACCCTACTCAGAAACACAGCCCCTTGCTGTAGGACAGAGAGGGCGGATCAAAGTCTGGGCTCATTCCCAAGACTGTAAACGAACAAACACCCCAGATTTGATGGGACTGTATGCTCTATCTCAGCTCCTTGTTCTTTCCCTGGCTGCTTTGTGTGGCTCTGAGGTATTGGAAAGCTCTGTCGCCATAATCCTACAAATCTGTAAAAGGGGTGTAATCCCATAAACCCAAAGCAATTCCATAATGTCGAAGCTGGAACCATCCAGATACCCTCACCTTAACCTGATGTAATCTATGAGTGGTTCAGAGCCACACGCACATGGGCAGACGGACACATAGACACTCACGTGGCAGTTTCATTTGTAGTTGATATCAACACTGAATTTCAAAAACCTAGTAATTTGACAGCGAGATAAACACCATCATCATCATCAACATCACGATCATCACAGTCATCCCAACGACCACTAAATAATGATAATAAACATCACAACAGAGACATCATCTTCATCATCATCCTCATCATCGTCACATTAATCCTCAAATTATTAATCCTTATCGTAATAATCATAACAGTCTCAAAGCATGGTGCCCCGTGTTTTGCCAGCGGTGGGGTGCAGTACCTTCTGTGACAGGTAGAAGGCAGCGATGCCAAGTGGCCAGAAGCAGCAGAGCATGGAGAAGAAGGCGAGACCAAGGTGGTCCTGGGGGATCATCAGGGGGAAGTCGCTATCGCTGTCCGACTCGCTGAACTCATCGCTGGATGAGTCCTGTAGAACACAGGTCACACGCGATCAGTGTCACACGCGGGTCACACGCGATCAGTGTCACAGCAATGACATTCACACCCAGGGCATTTTGGATCAAATGCAATCTGAATTGGTTTTATGAACTTGCTCTCTGGTTTGCTTCTTTAAACAAGAAATGAGGAACATCCTTAGTTTCTGAATCATTACTCATCATCGTCATCATCGTCATCATCGTCATCGTCATCGTCAACATCATCGTCATCATCTTCATCGTCGTCATCGTCATCATCATCGCCATCGTCATCGTCAACATCATCGTCATCATCATCATCATCATCCTCCTCATCCTCATCCTCCTCATCATCATCATCATCATCATCATATCCTCATAACCAGCATGACCACTCCACTATCATCTGGTACTGTCAACCTATGTCCTTTGCTGGTATCCCAGCAAAATGTAATCTGAAGACTGAATTACATGTGTAATTGTCATTATAATTTCAAATGTCAGCAATTATCTGTAATGCATTGCAATAGAACAAAGGTAAAACATAGGAATCCAAGGGTGTTTCAATTCATGCTTATTATTATACCTTTATCTGTATTTGTTTGAGAACTTATTTATCTCTGTGTTGTTTACGTCCTAGGAGGTTCTTGCCTGTAAGACAATGTGACTGAATGGGGTTATGCTGGATGCACACAGCTACGCTGACCACAGGCAAATCATGACTCGTACTGTTTGTTTTTTTGGTGCGTTTGTTCGACAACTCGTAGCCCATCTTTTAAAAAGCCTTCCAAAATTCCCTGTGTTTGAGATTAAAGTGGAAAGAGTTTTAATAGCATGACTTTAGAGATTAGTTCACAAGGTTATTGTGACGACTTGGCCTTTGTTTACTTCACGGGTCAGTCCTTCTGTTCTGGAAACACTATCTAGGTTAGAATAGCACAGTAGACTGTACCAACTGGTAGGCAGATCTGCCCATTGTGTATCTGGTTGGAGACTCTTGCGTCTGGGTGGATGCGTTGTCAAACGCTACATTTCTATGTGTTGATAGCTCTTCAATGACACACATAATGGGAAAATGGGGCCATTTAATAATTTTAAATGGGGCCATTTAATAATTTTGAATGGGGCCATGTAATAATTTTTAATCTGCGAGGGTCGTCTCCGCTAGTCCGGGGTTCACATGCTAGTCTGTGATCACACCCTATTGATCCGCTTCGTCTTATAAATAGCATCTCTGCTGCAGAATAGAGAGCAACCTCAGCTGTAGAACACAGAGGAACCTTAGCAGTAGAACAGAGAGCATGTTATCTACATGTGTTCAAGGTTGATGCCAGGTTACATTCCCACAGAATCCCCCCTGGAGTGCGTCGTCAACCCTTGTGCGTTGTACCTTTGACCTTTCAATGGAAACCTTTCAAGACTACACTTTAAATGGCTATTTTGATTTGATGTGTGTTTTAATGATTTGTTTGCTTGCATGTGTGTGACGCACGCATGTGTGTGTGTTTTTGTGCGCATGTGTGCATGCATTCTTTTATGCATGTGTGTGAGTGATGTGCATGGCTCTTATGAGGGTTGTCTGACCATGCGATGCTAGGCATAATCCAGACATGGTAATTATCATGCACAAAGCCTTCATCATCGCAGCACACAGAGAGACAACGATTCCTTTGTACTTGCTGAGGGTCCGAGAAAGCATTCATTGAACAGCAGCAAAGTCATTTCATATGCCATGCATTTCATGTGCCATGTACTTTGTCAATATGCCTTTTTTTAGGAGTTCCCACACCCCACATTTTCAGGTGAGATTTGAGAAGCAGATTTCTCTTCCTTCCTCCACAGTGAGTCACAAGATGGGGATCTTTGTTATATTTGTGAAAGTTGAGTCCTCCTTCCGAGTTTCATCTCCGGCTCTGTTCCCTTTTTCAGGATTGTGATGCAGGAGTTTAATGCACTTGGTGATTAAGAATTAATCTGATGTTTAAATACGGAATATCTATTGTCAAGGGAAATTATAGAAACCACCCTAAATTACATTTTTTTAGAAGATTACGATACAATGCTTTGTTGAGTTGCTGTTTTATCAAAACATTATGTAACAATATTCTGGTATAAAACGCATATTGTGCTTATCCGAAGCTTGGATTTATTTTGCCATGGATGAGCACATAGGGGTTGGGGTTTCTGGCCCGAGGTTGCCCACAGGTATCTGTTGATGTTGGGGATTGAACCTAAAACTGGGTCGGCTTAGCTCAGGAGGTAGAGCAGTTGTCTTGTAACCGAAAGGTTGCTAGTTTGATCCCCAGCTCCTCCTAGCTGAGTGTCGATGTGTCCCTGAGCAAGGCACTTAACCCTAACTGCTCCTGACGAGCTGGCTGTCGCCTTGCATGGTTGACTCTGCCATCGGTGTGTGAATGTGTGTGTGTATTAACCGATGTAAGTCGCCTTGGATAAAAGCGTCTGCCAAATGCCCTAATTGCAATTGTAAAACTTTTTGTTTGGCTTTTATTTTAACAAGGCTTTGCGTTTAGTTTTAGTTATGTTTCAGGGGGGGGGGGGGGGGGGGGCATACCTCAAAGTCTGGCAGCAGGTCCTCCTCGTCGCTGTAGGACAGACTCTGGAGGTCCTGGGCCTCCGCCAGCAGCTTCCTCTCCAGCATGGACCCAGGGTGGATGTCCACGAAGGTGGTCTCCAGGTAGTCCTTGTTCAGCAGGGGTTCTGCGGGACCCCAGAGGCCCGAGGGGGGGTAGCAGGACTCCAGGTTACGCGGCAGGGAACAGGGGTCCAGGACCTGCTGCTGATGCGGGTGCTGGAGGTGGTGGGTGGGCCCACCGCAGTACCCCCTCCAGGCCAGCGGGGGGTAGACCCGGTCCTCCTCACAGCGCACCAAGACCCCCTTCAGGAGCCCTCGGCCCGGGTGGGGGCTGTCCCCTAGGAGAGGGTGCTCCAGGTCGTCCTGGTTGTCCATCGTCCTTGCTAGCACTGCTGCTACTACTGCTATGGGAAGGTGGGCCAAGTCATCCACCAGCCAGAAACAATCTATAAATCAATGTGCCAAGCTCTCTCTCTACCTCTCTTAGTCTTTCTCTCTCTCTCTCTCTCTCTCTCTCTCTCTCTCTCTCTCTCTCTCTCTCTCCCTCTCTCTCTCTCTCTCTCTCTCTCTCTCTCTCTCTCTCTCTCTCTCTCTCTCTCTCTCTCTCTCTCTCTTTAAATCGTCTCTCCTGGTTCACGCAGAAGCAGCTGGTCGGGGGATTTAGTGGCGCGCCGATAATCCATCCTTTAATCCAATTCTTTAATTTTTCCCTTATTGAAGGCCTCGCTCTCAAGCCCGCAGATGCAGACCAAGACCATGGCGAAGTGAAAACGCCCTGCTCGCTCTGCTGGAGCCAAGTCCAGGGGTTTTTCCCCCCAGCTCGGTCGCGTCTGAACAGATCCCAGATCTCGTCGTCCTCTTACTCAGTTGTCACAGGCGGTTTGTTCCGCTGCTTGTCCTCTCTTGTCCCATTTCAGTTGGACTGAGTGCATCAGCGTTCATGGGGAAAAATACATTTATATCTCTGTTCTAATATACTCTGGAAATTATGATTTGGACGACGGAAGGCCTTGAACAGCCAACGATAAAAGTTCAGCTTTCTATTTCGGGATAAACCTTCAGGGTTCGTTCATTTAGATCCCGGCTTGTAAATCATGTCAGCACAGATATTTATCTTCAACTGTACTAAAAAACTGAAGTGAGAAGCGAACAGATTCTTTACATGTGTAGTCTCTAAAGATTGGTGATCTCTGATTCTACCCGGGTAGATTAAGAATAGGTATTCAAGAGCTGGGTTGAGGCGGACTAAACGGTGCATATCCAGGTGTTGAAGATCCCAGAAAATGGTCTGTTATCCTTAGGGTTGTATCCATCATCAACACGGAGTATGGTTGCTGTGGCTACCTCGGGGAGGCAGTTGCTATGACTACCGCAGGGTTAGCCGTTGCTGATGAGAGAAAAACAAAGGTGGACTGGTCGAATGATGAATGGATATGATGACGTTTGCTGGGGTCTCAACTCTGGGGGCGTGTATCCTTCGGGGGTCCTCGTCCACAGAGGGTCCCGCCTGGTTTAGTATATCAACCCTCTTTGGATGCAGAGTTGATCTGTTCTGAAAAGGAAGCAAGATGTCGGGAAACATGTTAGAAACACTGGGAGTCCACAACCCCAGCCATGATCCGCCCCACCCACACACACACACACACACACACACACACACACACACACACACAAACACACACACACACACACACACACACACACACACACACACACACACACACACACACGCGCGCGCGCGCGCAGCGCGCGCGCACACACACACACACACACACACACACACACACACACACACACACACACACACACACACACACACACACACACACACACGCACACAATCACTTCCTTCTCTAAGGTGTTACCACCTGTATTCTGGAGGTGGATATTTTCTGAAGACAGTGTCTCTTATTAACTCTTTACCACCGACGTAGGAGGGGGAGTGTGTGTGTGTACTTGTTTTTCCAAAACACCATTATGACTAAACTGCAGAGTCAGCAGCATGAGGTGGAGGGGTTGTACTGGTGTGTACTGTTGTACGTTTTTGTGTTGTTAGTGTTGTCTGGTGCTTAATGTGCTGTGTCTTGTTGTTTGTGTGTGTTCTGTTTATTTTGCATGTTTTCTCTTTTTTCCTCCTTCTAGAATGTGTCAAGACAGGCCGGTTCTCCCTGGCCTTCAGAAGAACTCCCCCCTCCACAACGGCTGACGTTAGGTGATAGGCACCCCACAGACTGTGTTGGTTGTGACTGTACCTCGGTTTACGTTGATATTTCTCTTGCTTTGTTCTTTCCATAAAGTCCTCATGAGAAGCTTCGGTCGGGGAAGGGCATCTTGTTTGTGGTATATTTCTAAGCCCATTTTTTGTTTTTGTGTGTCTGTTGGCCTTTAAATACATCCACTCAGATCGAGGGATGAAGGCTTGTTTTACAGACGGAGACAACAAACACTTTATCTCTAAGGCTCCCATCACTTAAGCCCAGGTGGTTTGACTCCTCTCCAATCACACACCTCCGTCCAGGGGCAGCGTTGGCTGGACAGCTCCCGGTAACCCACGTCACTGTGGAGCAGACCTGACGATCATCGCTTGGTACTGGGAAGCTACCTCTAGGGTTCTAAAACCACAATT